>NW_028151780.1:0-93045 GCF_964638095.1 Poromitra crassiceps | reverse complement strand
ACTAAATCCACACAAAACTGTGACAGTTCACACAACTTTAACACAACATACATATATTATACTTAAAACTCTTGAGCTACTTCTGCTCTCACTCACAGAGTCTAAATATAAGTGATGTGATGGATAGTTTTTGAGATATTAACGTTTGTTTGGCACAACTCATACTAGTTAACTGAGTTCACTAAGTGCTGTTTTTGTTGTTGTGATGTCATGCTGATTCGTCCTATATAAATAAAGTTATTTATTTATTATTATTAGTAGTAGTTGTAATATTATATTACTATTTGAGGGTTTTTTAAATAAGTGGGTTTTTAATTTCTTTATGAAGTTATAAACCTGAGAGAGAGAGAGAGAGAGAGAGAGAGAGAGAGAGAGAGAGAGAGAGAGAGAGAGAGAGAGGTAAGAAGTGGTCTCAGCTCGTCTAAACACAGTTGTTTGTGCTCATCTGTACGATGGCAGTGTGTCAGGATTTTCCATGGACACACCTACTTTTCAGAGCAGCACGCCCACGGGTGCGTTTGGGAGCACAAAGCTGCTTGCTATCTTCCCGGCACCGGGCGCACGGCCTGCAGGTGTGCAGGTGGACGATAGGAAAGAGAGCCAGCACAGACGCAAACGCTACCGCAGATGCCTTCTGCACCGGTGTACGCTATAGGGCCCCAACGCTTTAACGAAACATGTCCTCCTAACTCTCATAATCCATTCATCAAATCCCACCAAAAGTAAGACATGTTGAGCAGTGTTGCTGGAACACACCCAAACTACCACTAGTGGGTGCTAAAAATGCAAAAAGTTCATATCTTATCTAGGGCTCGGTGTCGTTCTTCGATACCAATTTTTAGAAAAATCAATTTTAACAAAAATAAAACTGCATTACACATTGACAGTTATGATACAAATCTTTAGTTTTTTTTTTCAAGTTTTACAGCAGAAAAAAAACCTACTGTATTTAACATAACTTTAAGTTGTCTAAACTTGTTGCTGTCCCTACAAAAAAATATTGGAGTACTACAAAGGAAATAAATGTAAAACAAATAAATCAGTGCAATAGTTTTCAGTGCAAAACGGAGAGTTGCAAATCAGTGTTTAATATTCACTGATGCAACAGAACGCTATTCTTGTCCAAACTGATGAGACAGCTCCACTTCATGCATGGAAGACAATAGTTGAGCATTGACTAGCCTATCAATATAGCCTTAATGGCACAAAGTGAATCCCATTTATATTCAACAAACAATTGTGAGGGTAAAATAATTGATTGACTGCTTATTGATAGATTGTTGAATAATGTAGACTCTGTTTGGTTATGAGCTAATTAACATGCATGGATAAATTTAAGCTATTTAACTTTATGGGCTGGGAAGCAGTTTGTTATGTTTAGGAGGGGAACCCAGCTGGAGAACAGTGGATAACGTGTTATTTTGTCTTCCTGGTGTAGAGAGGATTTTCTGTTTCAGTTTGTTGTAAGAACAAGGCTTTTATTTTGTCTTCATGGAAAATATCCCGTGGGATTGAACCGGCCACCTCATCTGTGCCAGGGGGGTGGCTGGGTATAACTGAGATGTAATGTTTATGTTCGGGGCACAACACTTGGAGGTTGTGACACTCTGCAGAGTTTTTGAGAATTGGAATAAACAAATCTTATTCATTACAAACGAGCAACTCATTAATTGGTGCATCAACAAGGCATTTCATCTGAATTTTCCCTAACACTATCATGACATCAGCGTTTGTTAACGAGTTGCTAAAAATACATAATGGGTGATAACTGCCCGCTTGCATATAACGTTAACACTAATTAATTGAACATCTAACGCTAGCGTTGCAGATCAGTGTTTAATGCTCACTGCTGCAACAGAACATCATTCTTGTCAAAACTGACGAGACAGCTCCACTTCATGCATGGAAGACAATAGTTGAGCATTGACTAACCTATCAATATAGCTTTAATGGCACAAAGTGAATCGCATTTACATTCAACAAACTATCATGACATCAGCATTTGTTAACGAGTTGCTAAAAATACACAATGCCCGCTTGCGCATAACGTTACCGCGGCAATTAATTAAACGATCTAATGCTAGCTACAACTCACAGCCAGACTGTCAGACTGAGGGATCTGATAACCGCTAACATCAACAGCAACTTGCGGTAAGCTGACCCACCTCTCGATTATTTCTCTTGTCTGTGGAAACCAGTCCCAGTTCCACTTGTCTCCGCACCGCACGCTGCCTGCCTCACAACAAACACACACCGGCTAAAGTGGGCGTAACTTTCCCTGCATGCTTCTACATGACAGCCAATCACCAGCCGTATTAGAGCGTGG
Source organism: Poromitra crassiceps (assembly GCF_964638095.1). Classification (NCBI taxonomy): domain Eukaryota; kingdom Metazoa; phylum Chordata; class Actinopteri; order Beryciformes; family Melamphaidae; genus Poromitra; species Poromitra crassiceps. Next base: position 90,719 of record NW_028151780.1, on the reverse strand, counting down.
TGTGCAAGCATGTCGCATGCTTATAGGCTCAATGACGCTGTTTTGTTTTGGTATCGAAAATTGGTATCGATTGACAAGGGAGGCTTCGATACCCCTTAGTATCGATGCTTTCATTTCGGTGCCAAGTAAGTATCGAAACTCGATACCAAGCCCTATAATCTTATCTGTATTTCTCTATCTCTATATGTGTCTTTCTACCTACAGTATAGTAATGTTTTGTCTCTCTGTCTGTCTTTTCAAATTGTGCCTGGACGCCTCAATTGCCGCGTGCAGCTATATTTTTTAACTTGAACTGTTCTCTCTTAGAAAGTCCCTCAGGAGGGTTAGGGTTATATATGCTTATAAGTCATAATGGTTATAGGCTCACAGCTGCTTTCACATTAAGTCTCTTAGAAAGTCCCTCAAGAGGGAGCTATTGTCAACGGTCGTTCATACAACTAAAATTAGGCGGTCACACCAAGTCAGTTTCCTTGTAAGTGAAAACATACCTTGGTGAATAAAATAACTCTGATTCTGATTAAAGACCTGACATTGAAGTTAGTTTGTTAATGAATCAAACTAAATACACACTTACATCTCCTCAGACCTGGTTCCAGCCTCTGAATTCCACCATGGTCCACACTGGAGGAATAAACAAAGTCAGATGAGCAGATTCCTCCTCTTCTCACTGAGACAGAGAAGATGTGTGTGACTCTCAGCCTTCTAGCAGGCGTTGTCTCTCAATACCTGAGAGTCTCCAGTCTCCAGTGTGGATCCTCCAGTCCATCAGAGAGGACCTTCACTGAGGCTCCTGGACGATTGTAGCTCAGGTCCAGCTCTCTCAGATGGGAGGGGTTGGAGCTCAGAGCTGAGGCCAGGGAAGCACAGCCTTCCTCTGAGAGCAGACAGCCTGACAGCCTACACACACACAGACACACAGACACACAGACACACACACACACACACACACACACACACACACACACACACACACACACACACACACACGGTTTCATTATATGGAGGTATAGATCATTGATTGTAAAAAGATTGCCGCCCTGGCCAACCCGATCTCCAAAAAATTTGTAAAATAGCAACGTTTGTGGACAAACGTTGCTATTTTACAATTTCGGCTAAGAAATTGTAAAATGGTAACGTATGTGTCTACAGCGGTGGGCGTGGTTTGGGCGTGTTTTACGGAGATTTTCTGTTTCTAACCCCTCCCCCTACTCTAATCCTAACCCTAAAATCTCAGAACGTTACTATTTTACAATTTTCGAGCCGAAATTGTAAAATAGCAACGTTGGTCCAAAACGTTGGTATTATACAATTTTCTGTGAGACTGTGTTGCCCTGGCGGTCAATCCCAGTATAGGTCACAAGTCCCGCCTCCGCCATGTTAGTGGGTGGGAAATGAGCCAAACTAAACAATCAACGTACACATCAGATATTATTTCCCAAAGGTGGTTACTATCATTTTAGATCATTCTTATCATGCTAATGCATGTTCAAGTGGTCATGTTTCTGATCAGTTTGTTTTTAAGTAGTTATTTGACGATATTCAAAGGGATGATTGACAGCTGTGGCAGCCAGTCTCAAGCCGTCACTGGCTTCTCCCTTCATCACAGCCTTGTGTATGCGTGTTGGGGAATAGTAAGTTGCATAACGTTATGGCCAGACGGGTTCTGCTTGATGTGTGATCATCAGCTAACGTTAGCTGTTAGCTATTGAAGCATTGACTATAATGCAGGGGTGGGCAACATTTTGTTTTCTCCAGAGGGCCATACTGGTTTACATAAAGTAAGCTTAGGGCCACACATTGGACATCATACCTGCCAACATGATTTTCATGGCAGTCTATTTTTAACCCTCTCTCCCGCTGTGATTGGTCATTTCTCCTGTTAATCCCCTGATATAATATAATAGTGATACAAATCAAATGGCTGTATAGCAGATGAGATTTATTAACATAGGTTTTGGGGGGTTGTTTTGTTTTCTGTTGAGGACATTGGGGGCCAGATTGAGATGGCCCAGGGGCCGGGTCTGGCCCTGGTGCAGCATTTTGCCCATGTGTGCTATAATGTCACACAAGAGTCACACAAACAAACACTGGAGGTTTTATTTGGGGTAAAGCATGAGGAGAGTTTTTATAATGGATATCTCAGAGAAGTGCTTTGACTGTGGGGATGTTGTTCACAAGCTCCTCTCCTCGTAGCTGTTATAAGGATATACAGAAGAGACCAGGCAGCCTGACTAACATTAGTTAGAGCCCCAGACTGAGAGGCAGACCTGGGCTGCCCAGTAAACCCTATGTAACCTACATAGGGTGGCCATTTCCATAACACCAAAAAGGAGGACACGTTACAACTCACGATATGATACTATCACGATACGTTGCCCACGATAATGATGGTATCACAATATGGCGATTCTGCCATACTCGATACATTGCAAGATTTATTTACCATACATCACAATATCTGTGCAACTGAATTAGAAAAAATACCCTTGAAAAGGCTAAATGCAGGAACTATGTAATAGTCTGCTATGTTATTACAGGAACTTTGTAATTCCATAGACTCCCAACCGCCCGCTGTATGCTGTCTCTCTCCTGTAGCCCTGCCTACTCATGGGTGGCACTGTTGGATTCTAGGTGAAAAAATACATTATAGTCCTTTAGAGCCATCGCTATCTGACCTTCTGTTTCCCAGAAAATGTCAACATTTCTCTGATTGGATAGTGGGAGGTGGACTATATGTCTACAGAAGAGAGACAGAGTACAGCGGGGGGTTTGGAGTTACTGACCAAACACTCTATTTCAGTGATTGCTGTCAGAATATAGAGCCATTTAACATTTAGGCTATTTTAACACAAAAACATCGCTGAATGGACCTTTAAACAATGTTAATGTTGCCTTGTAATCTGCAAGTGGTTTTCTTCGCAGTTGGGTTTGGGTTCGGGCATGGTGAGGTGTAGCAGCACCTGGTGGAGATCTGCACTCTACTGAGTGCACTTTTCTACTTTTGTTTTACTTGTGTTTATGCCTACAAAGCAAATGTTACTTTGTACTTGTGTTCTCCCCTGGAAGTGATTTTGGTATAGATGGGCCATTGTATTTAAGCAAGCAGTATTCTACCATAAGTGTAACCTGTATGCTCAATATATATATAGGGAGCCAATATTTTGCTCATCATTGTAGAGCCACAGAACAGAAAAGAAGATATTAATGACATTAGAGTGAGTGAGTGTTTTTGTACATTTTCAGCACATTTTAACAACCATAATAATAATACTGATAACTGTGATATACCATTCAGCCTAAAAATAGCCAGATATGATCTCAAGCCCTATTTTCTATTAAATAATTTATTTTGGGTCTTAAATTATGGTTGTTGAGGTCTTAAAAAGTCTTAAAAAGCATTAAATTTGACTTTGGAAATAGTGCAAGAACCCTGAATGTGATGTGTGTAGTTCTTCATAGATGTAGCCTCTTCATTTTGCCCTCAAAATGCACCTGATCCATTTTACTTTACGATGTACTTCAGTGTGTGTGTGTGTGTGTGTGTGTGTGTGTGTGTGCATGTGTGTGCGTCTGCGTGTGCGCGTGCGCGTGCGCGTGCGCGTGTGCGCGTGCACGCGTGTGTGTGTGTGTGTGTGTGGGGGGGGGGGGGGGGGGGGGGCTAAGCGTCCCAAGCGGTTTAATGGTGTTTTGTGCAGTCCATTCTATTTTATGGACACTTAACTTGGACCCTAATGGAAATCTTAACATAAGGAGCTTTGTGCAACTGGGCCCTGATCCTAAAATCGCCCCTGGTGTAACGAGGGACGAGCCAGCATGGGTCAAACGAGGAGGACAAATTTCACAGTGCCTCCAAAAAAGTGTGTGTGTGTGTGTGTGTGTGTGTGTGTGTGTGTGTGTGTGTGTGTGTGTGTTTGTGTGTGTGTGTGTGTGTGTGTGTGTGTGTGAGAGACAGGGTTTGTCCGTCCGGTTTAATAAAATACATTTAGTAGCGATGGTCCACTGATGATAAATCTTGGCCGCCGCTCCTTCAAAATAATATGAAATGTCCTTAAAAATGTCATGAAGTCACAATGACATGGCTCTGCAGAGAGCTTTTATTTTGACTGAGATACATGTGTGGAAGCAACAATACTCATAGGTGGAAAACAGCAACAGTTGTATGTTTTGGAGGAACTGACAATGATGAAAAACATGCGGTCGTCACGCACGGCTAAAGTAGAAACCACTTAGCGGATGGAGAAGCTTTTCACTACAGTCTGCCACACTGTACTGAGCAGTCATGCTCACAAGAACGGAGTGGACGCAGGATCTCAATATATTCTATATATATCACTGATGTGACATCAAAGTAAGTTTACGTTCAGAACTACTCTCATACATTAGTGTTTAGACCCGAAACATGACTGACAGTGTTATCTCATGTGTGTGTGTTTGTGTGTGTGTGTGTGTGTGTGTGTGTGTGTGTGTGTGTGTGTGTGTGGGAGAGAGAGAGGGAAAGAGGGAGTGTCACTCAACAATGTCTTGCAAATAATTTTTTTTTGTGAATGCCATATTTGATGAGCTGTGGGAGCCGTGTCAAATCACATGAGGAAAGCTGTGAATGGATCTTACCTGAGAGTCTCCAGTCTGCAGTGTGGACTCTGAAGTCCAGCGGAGACCAGCTTCATCCCTGAATCGTGAAGCTCGTTGTCACTTAGGTCCAGCTCTTTCAGACTGCAGGACTGGGAGCTGAGAACTGAGGCCAGAGCTTCACAGCTTCTCTCTGACAGCTGACAGCCACTCAGTCTGCATGAGAATTAGTGATGGAGACAAACAACTTTAAAATGTTTTCCATTTAGCACTCATAAATGATAAACCGCTTTTTGTGTTTTCAAGTATAGGTGGTGCTATGCCAAATAGCATTAAATTAGGCACTGCACTCTGTCGGGTTCCCAGCAGTGCAATCCCCAAGTTTGAAGTCAATCGGAAGAACGGTTCTTGAGATAAACTACTTTCTGTGTTGCCAGTAGGTGGCGCTTTGCCAAATTGCAAAATATTTCAGCACTGCACTCCATCAGGCCCCCCTAAGCGCACTCCCCAAGTTTGATACATTAGTAATACAATTTACAATTAAGTTTAATTCAATTAAAGTGCCGTATTCTCATGATGCACCATGGATTTCTAACCAAATAACTCAATGCAGCTCATTGGCTATTGTTGTCATTCAATTATCATTAACCATTTATTTAGTCATCTGTTGTTTGCCTAACATTATGTAATGATTAGTGGTCATGATTGTGAACGTTCACGTTACTGTGATTACTAGCGACATATCCCACAGTGTGCTGTGAAACGATAACCTCTCTGTGCAGTGAAAATCACTGAGCAGCACCCAACGTGGTAACACTTTATAATAACTATACACTATAAAGTATTAATAAACCATTAGTAAATACATAATTCATCATGAATTCATCATTTATAAAGCATTATTCATACATCACTAAGCATTAGTAACACAGTTATAAACATTTTATTCCTGATTAATAACCTAATCTCTAATGTGTTTAATGATTGTATTCTCATACTTTGTAAATGATAGATGCACCATTTATAAATACGTATTATATTAATTACAAACCATTTACTTAGGAGTTGTTAATGATTCATAAGATCATTTAGAACGTGTAAGTAAATGATTAAACAACGTATGTACATTCATGTGTACATTTGTGCATGATTTGGACATGGTTAGTGAGTGTTAATAGATGGTTTATAAACACTTATTGATACTCAAACTCATGATTAATTAAGGTAGTTACTAGTCATTAGTTAAGTATTTCATGTGAGCTCATCTAAAGTGAGGACTATCTATGCCTTATAAAGCATGTAATAAATGAGATAGGAGGTCTGGGCTGGCCTTGACCAATGGAGGCAGATGTCTGAATGCCCAAACGGCCAGGGGGGTGATTCTGAGAGATGTGTTTCACTCAGGGTTTTGTGTCTCTAAGAGGGTCAGAATTGCATGATGGGGAGAAAATGCAAATTAAGCCTGCCAGATTTTCTTGAATAACTCTGGAACCGACGCTCTGATCTTTCTGAAATTGTCATCGCTTATCCAAGAAGTGAGCATGGGCTTTACAACGAAACCATCCATGAGTCTCTACGACCTCGGGAAGTGGGTGAAATTGACATTTTTGTGTATTTTTATAGGTTTTTAAGTGTCAAAGGTAGGGATGTCACAATATATCGTCCCACAATATATCGCGATATCAAAACGTGACAATATGTATCGTTGAGATTAAATCTCATATCGTGAGAAAAAGAAGCTGAACATGGTGGCACTGATCTGCATCTGATTGCATGCTCGCTCTCCTTTTCATTGCTTTGTTTGAACAGACGAGGGACGTTACAGACACGGAGGATGAAAATGGTGAAATCACTCAAATTAGCGTGGAGGATGCCCCCTCAACTTACAAATCGATTGCAAAAAAATATTGTTAAAATATTGTATCGTATCGTTATCGTGAACCCAATATCGTGTATCGTATCGTATCGTGAACTGAATGTATCGTGACACCCCTAGTCAAAGGTGTAATAATTATTTATCCCTAAACAGTAGATGGGTGGGGTTACTCCCCTAAGGCTTTGCAGATGGGGCGGTTCACTTGGGATCAATTGACCTATCGCTAAGCCACGCCCCGAACGCAGACGAGCCAATCACAGCGCGTGCAGCTCACAATACACTCGGACATTCTCAGCTTAGAGCTCCATAGAGAAGCACTAGAAAACGCGAGTTTCCTCTGGTTTTATACATTTATAAGTTGAAAAAATGGTCAAAACGATATGCATGGGGGTAAATGCAACATTACGAGGTATCCTGGGAGGCCAGGCAATTGATAATATTAAACTAGTAAATGTAGATCCACTCACATCCACAATGCTACTGTTTTGGAGTTAAATCTGCGATCGTGGTGAGTGACAGCGAGATGTGTGTGTGTGTGTGTGTGTGTGTGTCTCTGTGTGTGTGTGTGTGTGTGTGTGTGTGTGTGTGTGTGTGTATGTGTGTGCGTGTGTGTGTGTGTGTGTGGGGGGGGCGGGGGGGGGGTTATGCCCCCGGACGCCCCAAGCGGGTCCGAGGTCAGCCACATTCTCATTGGGGGCTGAGCACCCTAAAGGTCGGGGCCCAGTTGCACAAAGTACCTTAGGTTAAGATTTCCCTCAGGGTCCGAGTTAAGATGTCCATAAAATAGAATTTGCTGTACAAAACACCCTTAAATCTTGTGCTTATGTTTTTCCTAAAATGTTTAACCTCCTGGCCTGACCATGAAGGAACGACGAGCGAGGATGGCTAAAACGAGGAGGACAAACGTGTGTGTGTGAGTGAGACAGGGTTTGTCCGTCCGGTTTAATAAAATACATTTAGTAGCGAGTAGCGACGGTCCACTGATGATAAATCTTGGCCGCTGCTTCTTCAAAATAATATGAAATATCCTTAAAAATGTCATGAGGTCACAATGACATGGCTCTGCAGAGAGCTTTTATTTTGACTGAGATACATGTGTGGAAGCAACAAAACTCATAGGTGGAAAACAGCAACAGTTGTATGTTTTGGAGGAATTGACAATGATCAAAAACATGCGGTCGTCACGCACGACTAAAGTAGAAACCACTTAGCGGATGGAGAAGCTTTTCACTACAGTCTGCCACACTGTAGTGAGCAGTCATGCTCACAAGAACGGAGTGGACGCAGGATCTCAATATATTCAATATATATCACTGATGTGACATCAAAGTAAGTTTACGTTCAGAACTACTCTCATACATTAGTGTTTAGACCCGAAACATGACTCACAGTGTTATCTCATTTGTGTGTGTTGAGAGAGAGAGAGAGAGAGAGAGAGAATTGTGTGTGTGTGTCAGAGAGAGGGAAAGAGGGAGAGAGTGTCACTCAACAATGTCTTGCAAATACATTTTTTTTGTGAATGCCATATTTGATGAGCTGTGGGAGCCGTGTCAAATCACATGAGGAAAGCTGTGAATGGATCTTACCTGAGAGTCTCCAGTCTGCAGTGTGGACTCTGCAGTCCAGCAGACACCAGCTTTATCCCTGAATCGTGAAGCTCGTTGTTACTCAGGTCGAGCTCTCTCAGACTGGAGGACTGGGAGCTGAGAACTGAGGCCAGAGCTTCACAGCTTCTCTCTGACAGCTGACAGCCACTCAGTCTGCATGAGAATTAGTGATGGAGACAAACAACTTTAAAATGTTTTCCATTTAGCACTCATAAATGATAAACCACTTTTTGTGTTTTCAAGTATAGGTGGTGCTATGCCAAATAGCATTAAATTAGGCACTGCACTCTGTCAGGTTCCCAGCAGTGCAATCCCCAAGTTTGAAGTCAATCGGAAGAACGGTTCTTGAGATAAACTACTTTCTGTGTTGCCAGTAGGTGGCGCTTTGCCAAATTGCAAATGATTTCAGCACTGCACTCCATCAGGCCCCCCTAAGCGCACTCCCCAAGTTTGATACATTAGTAATACAATTTACAATTAAGTTAAATTCAATTAAAGTGCCGTATTCTCATGATGCACCATGGATTTCTAACCAAATGACTCAATGCAGCTCATTGGCTATTGTTGTCATTCAATTATCATTAACCATTTATTTAGTCATCTGTTGTTTGCCTAACATTATGTAATGATTAGTGGTCATGATTGTGAACGTTCACGTTACTGTGATTACTAGCGACATATCCCACAGTGTGCTGTGAAATGATAACCTCACTGTGCAGTGAAAATCACTGAGCAGCACCCAACGTGGTAACACTTTATAATAACTATACACTATAAAGTATTAATAAACCATTAGTAAATACATAATTCATCATGAATTCATCATTTATAAAGCATTATTCATACATCACTAAGCATTAGTAACACAGTTATAAACATTTTATTCCTGATTAATAACCTAATCTCTAATGTGTTTAATGATTGTATTCTCATACTTTGTAAATGATAGATGCACCATTTATAAATACGTATTATATTAATTACAAACCATTTACCGTACTTAGGAGTTGTTAATGATTCATAAGATCATTTAGAACGTGTAAGTAAATGATTAAACAACGTATGTACATTCATGTGTACATTTGTGCATGATTTGGACATGGTTAGTGAGTGTTAATATATGGTTTATAAACACTTATTGATACTCAAACTCATGATTAATTAAGGTAGTTACTAGTCATTAGTTAAGTATTTCATGTGAGCTCATCTAAAGTGAGGACTATCTATGCCTTATAAAGCATGTAATAAATGAGATAGGAGGTCTGGGCTGGCCTTGACCAATGGAGGCAGATGTCTGAATGCCCAAACGGCCAGGGGGGTGATTCTGAGAGATGTGTTTCACTCAGGGTTTTGTGTCTCTAAGAGGGTCAGAATTGCATGATGGGGAGAAAATGCAAATTAAGCCTGCCAGATTTTCTTGAATAACTCTGGAACCGACGCTCTGATCTTTCTGAAATTGTCATCGCTTGTCCAAGAAGTGAGCATGGGCTTTACAACGAAACCATCCATGAGTCTCTACGACCTCGGGAAGTGGGTGAAATTGACATTTTTGTGTATTTTTATAGGTTTTTAAGTGTCAAAGGTAGGGATGTCACAATATATCGTCCCACAATATATCGCGATATCAAAACGTGACAATATGTATCGTTGAGATTAAATCTCATATCGTGAGAAAAAGAAGCTGAACATGGTGGCACTGATCTGCATCTGATTGCATGCTCGCTCTCCTTTTCATTGCTTTGTTTGAACAGACGAGGGACGTTACAGACACGGAGGGTGAAAATGGTGAAATCACTCAAATTAGCGTGGAGGTGCCCCCTCAACTTACAAATCGATTGCAAAAAAATATTGTTAAAATATTGTATCGTATCGTTATCGTGAACCCAATATCGTGTATCGTATCGTATCGTGAACTGAATGTATCGTGACACCCCTAGTCAAAGGTGTAATAATTATTTATCCCTAAACAGTAGATGGGTGGGGTTACTCCCCTAAGGCTTTGCAGATGGGGCGGTTCACTTGGGATCAATTGACCTATCGCTAAGCCACGCCCCGAACGCAGACGAGCCAATCACAGCGCGTGCAGCTCACAATACACTCGGACATTCTCAGCTTAGAGCTCCATAGAGAAGCACTAGAAAACGCGAGTTTCCTCTGGTTTTATACATTTATAAGTTGAAAAAATGGTCAAACGATATGCATGGGGGTAAATGCAACATTACGAGGTATCCTGGGAGGCCAGGCAATTGATAATATTAAACTAGTAAATGTAGATCCACTCATATCCACAATGCTACTGTTTTGGAGTTAAATCTGCGATCGTGGTGAGTGACAGCGAGGTGTGTGTGTGTGTGTGTGTGTGTGTGTGTGTGTGTGTGTGTGTGTGTGTGTGTGTGTGTGTGTGTGTGTGTGTGTGTGTGAGACAGGATTTGTCCGTCCGGTTTAATAAAATACATTTAGTAGCGACGGTCCACTGATGATAAATCTTGGCCTTCAAAATAATATGAAATGTCCTTAAAAATGTCATGAGGTCACAATGACATGGCTCTGCAGAGAGCTTTTATTTTGACTGAGATACATGTGTGGAAGCAACAAAACTCATAGGTGGAAAACAGCGACAGTTGTATGTTTTGGAGGAACTGACAATGATGAAAAACATGCGGTCGTCACGCACGGCTAAAGTAGAAACCACTTAGCGGATGGAGAAGCTTTTCACTACAGTCTGCCACACTGTACTGAGCAGTCATGCTCACAAGAACGGAGTGGACGCAGGATCTCAATATATTCAATATATACATGTATCACTGATGTGACATCAAAGTAAGTTTACGTTCAGAACTACTCTCCTACATTAGTGTTTAGACCCGAAACATGACTGGCAGTGTTATCTCATGTGTGTATGTGTGTGTGTGTGTGTGTCAGAGAGAGAGAGAGAGAGAGAGAGAGTACGGTACTGTGTCTGTGTGTGTGTGCGTGTGTGTGCGTGTGCGTGTGCGTGTGTGTGTGCGTGTGCGCGTGTGCGTGTGCGTGTGGGAGAGAGAGAGGGAAAGAGGGAGAGAGTGTCACTCAACAATGTCTTGCAAATACGTTTTTTTTGTGAATGCCATATTTGATGAGCTGTGGGAGGGCTGGACAGCACAAATTAAAGCAGGATTTTTTTAAATCAACTTCATACTTGCTGAAATGTTATTATCATACATGTGGGTCTCTTCTCCCTGTGTATTCCATACTCTCTGGCTTTACACAAAATATGGAGGAACCCCATCTACTAGTGATGCGCGGGTCACCCAGAACCCGCCGGGTCCCGCGGGCTGGGCCGCCCCGCAGGCGGGCTGGGTTGGCAAATTATGAAAATATCTTGGGTGCGGGCGGGGCAGGCTCAGAACGTGACAAAGCAACATTATTAAATAATTTAGAGCAGTGAAACACGCAGAGTAATTAACCTTAAAGACGTGAACTCTCTCTCACACACAATCAGACAGACTCCTGCTGCACTCTCTATAGCCTACATGGAGTAAAGAAACGCTTCAATGAGGTAGCCTATGTGCTCTCAAAACAAACATTTTGGAAGGATTATTCGCTGTAATTATTATTTGAAGTGTCCATATAATGCCACTGCAGATTTTCTGTTGTGGACTCGACTGTGATCTATTTGTCAACTTTACTGCAACATGAGTAGGCTGTGGACAATTGAGAGCTCATGAGGTAATTAAAAGAAATCAGACAGCGAGTCTAGCCGTATCTGCAAGCCGTGTGCGCACCTGCTGCACTACTACGTTTAGTAGCCTACTACTGCAACATGGCCAATTGAGAGCGCATGAGGTAATTAAAATAAATGGGGAAGAATAAGAACTGTTTCTGTAGCCTGCCTAGTGCCTACCTCTACCTGCTACCTCCATTTGAAACACTGCGGTCACGCCATCCGCACTTTGGGGAAGTGAATGAATGAATGAATGAATGAAAATGAATGAATGAATGAATGAAAAAATGTATTGGTCACCACCACCACCACCAAGCATACACTTAGGTCATAACCAAAGGTTTGGGGCAGAAGCAAACGCTTATGTAAAGCCCCCCCTTTTCTTACAATTAAAATAAGAAGATCATCATGATCAGACATTTTGGACATTGTCCTTACTTGCCATCAAATAAACAACAAAGGATTGCAAGGAAAAATATCCTAATACAAGAAACAAACAACAACAACAAAAACAAAAAAAGCAAAAATAAACAAATAATACAACAGTCAAAAACCAGTGGGTAGCAAATAACAAAACAAACACAATCCATACATGCATATTCATACATTTTATAATCATTGTTTTATTATTATTATTATTATTATTATTATTATTATTATTATTATTATTATTATTATATATATATACATATACCAATATATATATATATACTTATACATACTTTTTTTTTCTTTATTATTATTATTATTATTATTATTATTATTATTATTATTATTATTATTATTATTATTATTATTATTATTATTATTATTTATTTGTTTATTTCTTTTTTCCCTTTGTCCCCCACATCATTCAGTTACCTAGGAACTAGACTGTAATTTTCCAACATCATGTCTTTATACCTTTTTTTAAAGATCAACACATTCTTACTGGTTTTTAAGTCTTCCGGCAAAGCGTTCCACAACTTCACACCACAGACAGATATGCACCTGCTTTTCATAGCTGTGTTACAGAAGGGTTGTTTCCAATTTTGTTCGCCTCTGAGGGCATAACCCCCCTCTCTTTCTTTGAACATTATTTGTATGTTGGACGGGAGCAGTCCCTTTCTGGCTTTATATACAATCAAAGCTGTTTTTTGATCCACCAAGTCCATAAATTTTAATGTTTTTGACTTTATAAATAATAGATTAGTATGATCATAGAATCCAACATTATTCACTATTCGTATTGCTCTTTTCTGTACTGTACAAACTGACTGTAGTGTGGTTTTGCAAGCATTACCCCAGATCTCAACACAGTAAGTTAAATAAGGTAAAATCAACGTGGAATAAAGAGTGTTCATGGATCTGTGGTTAAGGAAGTGTCTGACTTTGTTCAAAACCCCGATGTTTCTGGAGATTTTGGATCTTACTTTGTTCGCTTGGGATTTCCAACTGAATTTATGGTCTATTACTACCCCCAGGAAAGTGTTTTCGTATACTCTTTCTAAATCAACCCCTCCTATCCTTAAACCTACCTCAGTTATTAAATGTGTTTTGTGTGTCAGTCGCGCTATCTGAAGACCATGGATTAATTGAAGAAAGACCGACATGAAAGCAGCAGCGCAACTCATCCAGAGCAGGCCTAGGCTACAACTGTTGTCGCGCACGGCAGCATGTGAGTGTCTGTGTGTGTGTGTGTGTGTGTGTGTGTGAGAGAGAGGGGGGAGAGAGACAGAGTTATTAGCTACTTTGCACACCTTGGAAGCTCTGCTGTGCTCCTCCTGAGTCCGGAGACATATTACATTAAATTGGCCGTTGCGGGCTGCTGGGTTGGGCTGGGTTAGGAATTTTCAGATATTTTAACGGGCTGGGCGGGGCGGGCTGGCTCCAATGACGGGTTGGGTTGGGGCGGGCCTTAAAAAACCCTGACCCGCGCATCACTACCATCTACTAATTCAATATTTGCTTCATTTGAACTTTGCGTGTTTGTGTAACATTACATATCGTCGCTGTCCGATGAAAACCACTTATCTCCAAAACAGCAACTTTTCAGGAAATGAAAAAACCCTCTGCTCTTAAAATACTGGACACCATGTCATCAAAGTTGGCACGTCTTCATTATAGACGTTACATTTGTAATATCTGTCGTTACAATATTAAAGGCCCAATCCGTCAAAACTCACTATTACTGACGCCGGTGGCCGTTAGTATAACTGCAGGCAGCGTGTGAACGAGCTGACGCGCGGGCACCATACTCGCACGCGCACAAGCAGTTGCCTTGCAACAGCAGAGCTGTTCGTTGCCTTGTAACGTTAACTCATAAAAGTCACTTGAAAACGGCAACCTGGACAATTTATCGGTCAGATCAGCCTCGAGATGCCCAGGAAGGATTCTGGATGAATTAGGGGACGTTATTGTGGCATGTTTGGTCGTGTTTTGGCTTGCGTTGGCTGCGGGCAAGTCGATACTCATGTTAGCAAAAGCCAGGAAATAGCCTGCTCCCCCTGTATGTACGGTAATGCCGGGAGTTGACCAAACTGAACAATCAAACAATGTTTCATAAGCATAACAGTAACGTTAGGCATATTTAGGACTGTTAAATTCATTATCCACACAAGACGGTAACGTTATTAGTGGGGCTGGTGGTAATTTCTATAAATGTAAATTAATATTAGTTAGCCGCGATTAGCATCAAGCTAACGTTAGGCCTAGTATGTGCAGTCCCACTGCAGTCAGAGCCTGCTGGCTGCGGGAAGTGGATACTCATGTTAGCACAAGCAAGGAAATAGCCTGCTCCCCCTGTATGTACGGTACCGTCAAACAATGTACCGTAAACATAACAGACAGTAGGCTAACGTTAGGCATATTTCCGACTGTTAGATTCATTATCAACACAAGACAGTAACGTTATTAGTGGGGCTGGTGGTCATTTCTATAAATATAGCTAAATCTATTAGTTAGCCGCGTATAGCATCAAGCTAACGACTCACCACCGCAGCTAAATGCAGTCAAACAATAATGTTCCATGACCATAAGCATAACGGTAGTAACGTTAGGGCTGCATTACTTCACACAAGATGGTAATGTTAGCAGAGTTTCTGACCAGGTGGTCAGATACTTGTACTACGGAGTGACAGTAAAAATCTTGAATCTTGAAAATCCATTAGCAAGCAGCTAACGTTATCTGGTCAAAACCACATTACAGTAGCTACAAGCAGCAAGTTCCCTTCATGAACCGAAAACACAGTCCTGACTCTAGTTTCCCCCCGATGTCGGTCACATTGCTGCTGTCTGGCCAGACGGGCTTCATTAGATAAATATTTATTTATTTAGTCTGGACTTTTTCTGGAGTCTGTGTTGTTGTTTCCTTTAGCTAGCAGCTAGCGACGAGCGTAACGTTAAAAGCTACTTCAGCCATTTCCTGTTAGCAGTCTAGGACAAGAGGCAAGCTCATGAACGCGCGCAGACGTCACATCCTCTAGCTGTGGCGGGAGATGCTATCCACTTGGAAACTGCGGTTTTCCATGTATCTTCTGAACGGCTGGTCGGAGAGAAACGCCCTTGGTCGCCATTTTTAAGTGACGTCAAGGCGCATTCACTCAGTGCCAATAATAAACACTTTGTGCACATTTATTTCTCGCCAGAACCAACGGAATGGGCCTTTAATATATTACCTGAATAAGCTCAAATGATGTTAGAGGATTATCAATCTGAGTTTGATGCACTTTTTCCGCAGTGCGCAGCTCCGCAAAGCCTCCCACGGTCTGGAGCACACGGCCATGCGCACATACCTCCAGCCGGCTCCTCCAGCAGCGACCTCGAGCGCGCTCTCACGCCGAGTTAGAAACAGCGTCTCGGGGGAACAGAGCCTGCCAGTAACGCTAACATTACTCTCCACAGAAATCACTTTGATCTCCACAGTTTAAATGAGTTTGCAGCCCAGGGACATTTTTTTTTTTTTTTTTATCTATTCATGTCAGACAATGTCAGAAACAAAAAAAGAAAATCACTGAGCAGCACCCAACGTGGTAACACTTTATAATAACTATACACTATAAAGCATTAATAAACCATTAGTAAATACATCATTCATCATGGATTCATCATTTATAAAGCATTATTCATACATCACTAAGCATTAGTAACACAGTTATAAACATTTTATTCCTGATTAATAACCTAATTTCTAATGTGTTTAATGATTGTATTCTCATACTTTGTAAATGATAGATTCACGATTTATAAATACATATTATTGCCATTCCCAAGTTCGTTAAAGCGATATCTCAAGAACGGCTTGATGGAATTTCTGCCAATTTGGCTCAAACGTCGACTTGGGCGCAAGGATGAACGGATTACATTTTGGTGATCAAAGGTCAAGGTCACTGTGACCTCTCGAATGCCATTTTCAAGCTTGTTAACGCAATATCTCAGGAATGCCTTGATGGAGTTTCTTCGAATTTGCCTCAAAACGTCTACTTGGACTCAAGGATGAACTGATTACATTTTGGTAGTCAAAGTTCAAGGTCACTGTGACCTCACACACCCAATTTCCAAGCTCTGTAACGCAACATCTCAGGAGCGCCTTGACGGAATTTCTTCCAATTTGCCTCAAATGGCGATTTGGACTCAAGAATGAACTAATGGTGGAGGCATAAGTCTGCGTTGCATTCGTACTAGTTTGTTATGTCATTCTGTTACGTTATGTCTTGTCATGTCTGTCAGGAGTATTTGTTCCTCACCTGTGAGCTTTTAAGGTGTTGGGTAGGCTGTGAAAATGAATTGTCCTTCTGAGATAAATAAAGTCATCTGAATCTGAATCTGAATCCAAGGAGAGGAAACAATGAAATGTCCTCATGGAAAGTAATTCACATAGACTAGGAAGTCTTGGTAAATATTGGATTCACAATTGGTTTTAAAATTACATGAACAGAGATAATCCTCTACATGATATATGTGTTTATGTGAGCTGTACATCATCCAGCTTATTACACGGTTACTAACTAAATAAATCAAAATGTAACTATGAGATGCAACTCCCATTGTTAATTTGATTATTAAAGAAACAGCATTTACTGGACTTCGTTCTGCAGATTGATATGACCCACGGCCTCCAGAGTGTGTAATCAGAATTGTCTGTTATAAGCAATGGTCTGATATACAGAAATAACAGACTGTAGAATGCTGTGATCGACCAATCAGAATCAAGCATTCAACAAAGCCGTGTGATAATTGCTGATAGTAACGTGTATGTAAAGCAGGATTTAAATGGTCGTCTGTTGAACACGAAGAGGAATACTCACCTGAGAGTCTCCAGTCTGCAGTGTGGACTCTTCAGTCCAGCAGAGATCAGCTTCACACCTGCATGTTTCAGGATGTTGTCACTCAGGTCCAGCTCTCTCAGACTGGAGGACTGGGAGCTGAGCACTGAGGCCAGAGCTTCACAGCTTCTCTCTGACAGCTGACAGCCACTCAGCCTGAAGAAGAATTGGTGAGAGAGATATACAACACATTTGAAAATGTATATATATTTTATTTAATATATTTGATCTACCCAGTTATTAACCTACAGAGCTTTATTGGAGGCTTTGACCACTGGCAGCAGCCTCAGAAGAGCCTTGTCTGAAGCAGAGTATTTCTTCAGGTCAAACTCGTCCAGCTCTTCTTCTGATGACAGTAAGATGAAGACCAGAGCCGACCACTGAGCAGGGGAGATTTTGACTGTAGAGAGACTTCCTGATCTCAGGTACTGTTGGATCTCCTCCACTAGAGAATGGTCATTCAACTCATTCAGACAGTGGAACAGATTGATGTTTGTCTCTGCAGAGGGATTCTTCTTGATCTTCTTCTTGATGTACTGGACTGTTTCCTGATTGGTCTGTGAGCTACTTCTTGTCTGTGGCAGCAGGCCTCGTAGGAGAGCCTGATTGGTCTCCAGTGAAAGGCCCAGGAGGAAGCGGAGGAACAAGTCCAGATGTCCATTTGGACTCATTAAGGCCTTGTCCACAGCACTCTGGTAGAGATATTTTACTGCTGATCTGGGTCTGAGTAGCCTAGACAACCTGGAGGCTTCTGACAGTGGATTGACACCAGTGTTGATGAATGAGACCATGACATGAACAGCAGCCAGAAACTCTTGAATGCTCAGATGGACAAAGCAGAAGACCTGGTCCTGGTACATCCCACACTCCTCTTTTTTAAAGATTTGTGTGAACACTCCTGAGTAAACTGAGGCTGCTTTGATATCAATACCACACTGTTTCAGGTCTTCTTCATAGAAGATCAGGTGGCCTTCCTCCAGCTTCTCAAAAGCCAGTTTTCCCAGAGAGAGAATCATGTCGCTGCTCTGTGTCCAGTGCGGATCTGTTTCAGTTTTCCCATGATACTTGACGTTCTGCAATTTGGACTGAACCACCAGGAAGTGGATGTACATCGCAGTCAGGGTCTTGGGCAGGTTTTCTGTGTCACGAGTGTTCAACAGATGCTTCAGAACTTTAGCAGTGATCCAGCAGAACACTGGGATGTGGCACATGTTGTGGAGGGTTCGTGAATTCTTGATGTGGGAGACAATTATGCTGGCCTGCTCATCATCTCTGAATCTCTTCCTGAAGTAGTCTTCTTTCTGTTGGTCATTGAAGCCTCTCACCTCTGTTACCAGGTCAACATACTCAGGAGGAATCTGACTGGCTGCTGCAGGTCGTGTGGTTATCCAGATGTGAGCAAGGCGAAGCAGATTCCCCTTGATGAGGTTTGTCAGCAACACATCCACTGAGGTCGACTCTGTAACATCATCCAGGAACTCATTGTTCTTGAAGTCTAGAGGAAGTCGACACTCATCCAGACCATCAAAGATGAACATCACTGGGAATTTGTCAAACCTGTAGATTCCTGCTTTTTTGGTCTCAGGAAAGAAGTGGTGAAGAAGTTTCACCAAGCTGAACTGTTTCTCTTTCAGCAGATTCAACTCTCGGAAAGTGATTGGAAATATGAATTGCATATCCTGGTTGGCTTTGTCTTCAGCCCAGTCCAGAGTGAGCTTCTGTGTTAAGACTGTTTTCCCAATGCCAGCCACTCCCTTTGTCAGCACTGTTCTGGTTGGTTTATCTCTTCCAGGTAAGGGTTTAAAGATGTCTTCATTTTTGATTGTGTTTTCTGGGCTCAGTGGTTTCCTGGATGCCGTTTCAATCTGTCTGACTTCATGTTCGTTGTCGGCCTCTCCAGTCTCTTCCTCTGTGAGGAAGAGCTCTGTGAAGATCTCATTCAGAAGTACCAACTTTTCTGAGTTTGTGATTCCCTCAAACAAACGTCTAAAGTTCTTCTTCAAGGTGGATTTGTGTTCACTCTGGCACTCGGCAAGCATCTCTGAATGAACAGACAACAATGAGAGAATGGTATAGTAATTATGAGTAATGCTAAGATTTCCTGTTAAATGTCCATATTCTAAACATGAATTTATTTAGTCAGCTCATCCTGGCGTTTAATGGAGTTGAAGGTATAAGCTGTTGTACAGTCAGTTATTATTACTCAACAGGGAGTTAGGGTTAGGGTCATGTAACAGGGAGTTACATGCAACCAATCAGATTCTCTAAAGACACTTTTCCACTGTGCTGATAATTCCCACAAACTGTGCTTTATTGTTTGTGTTGGCAACTTTTGTGTTGAACAAGCAGATACTTTCTATACTAAAATGGCAGCCTGCCCCTCTTCACAAATCTATTGTCTGAACATAGGCTAATAAAAGTAGACTCACACTCTATATACATTTCATTTAGGGCTGTCAATCGATTAAAATATTTAATCGCTATTAATTGCATGATTCTCCATAGTTAATCACGATTAATCGCAAATTAATCACACTCTTTTTTTAAATCGGTTCTAAATCTTTAAATGGCGGTACCTTAAATCTGGTATTTTCTTGTGCCAGTTAACAACACTTGAGAGCTTTGTTCAAATATGCACTGTTGCATGGGTAGTATTATTATTAGCTATTATCATTAGTATGGGTAAGTATTTGGCCATTGGTATTGTTATTATTGCTACTAGTTACTGGGAATACGCATCTCTGTCTTAGTCTACTCTCTCTCAGTCTCTCTCAAATATATATTATATACATATATATATTATATATATATATATATATATATATATAGTTATATATATAATCATGAGAGACCTGTGGGTAAAGTTTAACAAGCGAGCTTTATTCACGAATGGCATGGCGGTTAGTTCTATGGCATGAAATGGCATGGCAACTAATTCTATTGGCATGGCAGCATGACAACTGATTCTTTGGCGTAATGACTCCGTGGTAAGATGACTCTCTTCTTGTGGTGAGAGGAGGGGCATCTACTCAGACTAGGATAGAGAACCCCCCCCCCCCCCCCGTAGGGGATTCTTCAGGAGTCAAGACGTTGGTGTGGGGACTGGGGAGGTGGGTGGGGCGAAACACAGCTTCAGAGGAGGGGATATACGACCTGCCCAGGTACAGCGACCATGGAGGTGAAGGCCATGGTCGCTGTACCTGGGCAGGTCGTATCCCCTCCTCTGAAGCTGTGTTTCGCCCCACCCACCTCCCCAGTCCACCACCAACGTCTTGACTCCTGAAGAATCCCCTACGGGGGGGGGGGGGGGGGGTTCTCTATCCTAGTCTGAGTAGATGCCCTCCTCTCACCACAAGAAGAGAGTCATCTTACCACGGAGTCATTACGCCAAAGAATCAGTTGTCATGCTGCCATGCCATAGAATTAGTTGCCATGCCATTTCATGCCATAGAACTAACCGCCATGCCATTCGTGAATAAAGCTCGCTTGTTAAACTTTACCCACTGGTCTCTCATGATTATATATATAATATATATATATATATATATATATATATGTATATAATATATATTTGAGAGAGACTGAGAGAGAGTAGACTAAGACTAGTTACTGCGTATTCCCACTAACTAGTAGCAATAATAACAATACCAATGGCCAAATACTTACCCATACTAATGATAATAGCTAATGATAATAGCTACTCCCCATGCAATAGTGTATGTTTGCACAAAGCTCTCAAGTGTTGTTAACTGGCACAAGAAAATGTCAGGTTTAAGGTACCTCGGTTTAAGGTAGATTTACAACAGATCAAATTAATTGTGCGATTAATCGTGATTAACTGTGGACTCACACTATATATAGGCAAAAAGTGTTTTTAAATAATTTTGTCATATATGTCATATCTTACAAATCATTTTATGTGATGCATGCTTGCATAAAGTCCCATTTTATAATTGTCCCATTACTTACCTTCGGGTCTTCGGGTTTTTAATAATCGTTGCAGTAGATCATTCTTGAGGATCTTCCTCAGAACCTCTTTGGTCACCTCCAGAGTGTATTCGCTGTAGGTCTGGAACATGTGATCTACTGTGTCCAGCCTGTCTGCCTTCTCCAGGCGGCTCTTTGGGATGGCTGGGATGTCTAGGATGCCAGTCTGCTGCAGGAACCACTTGAACCTCTTGAACTCGTCATCTCCCAAATCATCCAAAGTTCCCAAGAGCAGCTCTACAGGTGTCGCCATCGTTGCTCCCTGATGAGAAGACATTAGGATTAGTTGACCATACTATTGATCCTGTAACTGTGAGCTTGCAGATAATAGCGCCCTCATCTGACTGGCAGTTCTCACTTTTGAATGGCTCCGGTTCCAGGAAGTGAATTTCCCATTCATTCGTTTCAGAACATTCTTATAAAGTTTTAATCCTGGAAGCAAGCCAACCAGCTAAGATATGAATCATGACTATGAAACAACAACAACAAAAGGGGGGTAAATGGCAAATGTTTTATTTTTATTGTTTGCAGTTTTCTCTTCTTTTTTCTTCTTCTCTATTGTGTGGCTCATAATACTGTCAATTAGTGGTGTAAAATTAATTTGCGGTTTATACTGCAGTGCTTATATATCGTTCCTCCACAGAGGTGCTAAATTGAGTCGAGTCAGGTAGTCTAAGTAATAATCATGATAGTAATAATATAATAAGAATCCCTGTGTGTGAGCGAGCAAATTCTGTTGGGCCACATATGCCATTTTACGTGCGACCGTGCAGAGCCGGATTTTTAATTAGGGACGATTAATGTTTGAAAGTCCAAATGCCAAAAATGTCACAGGAAGGACAAAACCCTACATGCTCCCCTGTAAAACTGCTCAACACCCCCGGGTGTGCTGTTGTTTTCCTATGGGCAGAGCGCTGCTCTCCATGGGAAAACAATGGTACAGCAGCAGTGCTACACTTAGCGTCACAAAATAAAATAAATACACAGCGTTCAAATTTGCCACCGAGCGCTGCGCTCCAAGTTCAAATTATTTCAACTTTGACCTTGTTACCGCTGACCTTTATTTATTTATTTCTTTATTTATTTCTTTATTTCGGTCATGGGCAATTAAAACATTTCATAAAATAAAACAAAAAAGTACAAACAAAACAGCACAAGGCTGATAGACCGAAAAGGTGTAGGCTGAAGCTATAGCTTATAGCGCCTACCCTTCTTACTTAAACAAGCTATACAACAGAAAAATGATTAACGAATAATCAATTATAAACAAAAACAGAGACAATAATACTCAAATTCAAATAATTACAAAATTGACAATTACACTGCATATACATTGCATTACCCGAATATGCACATATACCGGTACACATATATATATACATATATATACATAGGATATCTTAATAATTATTATCATTATAATCATTATTATAACCACCATAATCACTTTCATAATTATATTTCATTACAATATACAATACAATACAATACAATATATACAATATACAACCGTCCAGAAATTAATATACACCATACACAGATTATATATAACTCAATATTGTTACTATAACTCTTCCTCCCTATACCTCATAATAATGCATTTTTTATATTTCTTTTTGAACTGGATCACACTTGAACATTGCTGTAGCTCCACATCCATACCGTTCCATAGCTTAACTCCACATACTGAGATACAGTATGATTTTAATGTCGTCCGAGCTCTTTGGGTTTTTAAATTTAACTCCCTCCTGAGGCAATAACCCCCCTCTCTATCAGAGAACATCGCCTGGATATTTCCAGGGAGTTGATTATTCCTGGCTTTATACATTATAATCGCAGTTTTATATTCTATAATTTCCATTAATTTTAAAAGATTTGAATCTAGAAAAAGTATGTTAGTATGATCACGATATCCAGCATAGTTTATTATCCTTATAGCTCTTTTTTGAAGGATGGTTATTGCATGAAGTGAAGTTTTATAGGTATTTCCCCAAATCTCTGAGCAATAATTTAAGTATGGTAAGTACTTTCATGAGTGCATGACACATGTGGAAGGAACCTGGGTCCAGAGATGGGAAGTAACAAAGTACAATACTTCATTACTGTACATTACTGATTTTTCGGGTATCTGTACTGCTGAGTATTTATTTTTCTGACAAGTTTTTACTTTTACTCCCTACATTTTAACACAAGTATCTGTACTTTCTACTCCTTACATTTTCAAAACAAGCTTGTTACTTAAGTTTGAATGCACGACAACAACGATTAAAGAAAGACAGAGAAGAAACGGGGCAGAATGAATAGAGATAGCTCATTCCAGGCTCCGCCAATAGTATGGAATGGCACTCGTGCGGCCCCCTAAATGTCAGCTTGTGATTGGCTCTCTGTCAATGTTACGAAACTTCATTGGCTAGACAGTCTCCTAAGGGGGCGTTGACATAACCTGGAAAAAAAGTGCACAGTCCACCCACCAGACCACATCATGTATCGATGTATCAGAACCACACACCAAACGTGAGAACGCTGCCATAAGAGAGACGAGAGATGGACACTCGGTCGCGCTGAGAAATTGCGTCTGTGAATAGTGATGTTCATGTCAGCCAGAGGAACCAGCAACATGAGCGATGCCGCTGAAAGTGAGGTTGAAGTTGTCAACACTGCAGACTCGAACGAGCCAGACGCTCTGGCAGTGTAGCTTTTTCTTTCAACTCTCTTGTTTACTCGGCGTAATAGTTGTCTGATCAGACACTAGAGAAAGAAACACAGGACAAGCAGGGTATAGTTACATCTTGTCTTGTGTTTTCAAAACTCAGTGTTTGTATCCAGAGGCTTCAATAAAGTAGGAGACACCTTGTATCCAACAGTTAAACTTTTGTGATTAACGATTTGCATATTCATATACCTGCAAATATGAATGAGGGAGGAATAGATTTTTTTTTTTGTCATTTTAAGGATTTGAATGGGATAATTTGACTGTTTTTGTGGAAAAACTACAGCACAGAGTTTTAAGATGTATAAAAACACGTTTGTAGGGGATATTTTAAGTTCAATAGTCTTCAAATTATATTATTAATATATGATGTGAGGTTCAGTTACATTTAGCTTTGCACAGAAACATCCGGTAAAAATACTTTTTACTTTTACTCATTGAGTATATTTTATAGCCTGTACTTTTTTACTTTTAATTGAGTAAATAGTTGAATCAGTACTTCTACTTTTACCAAAGTCGTTTTTTTACACAAGTAACTGTGGAAGACCGGGGATAGTTGTAACATGGGTCAGTTGTAACACTTTCCATTCCTCCAATCAGGAGCAAGTTATGAATCACCTGATTCACTCTGCACATGCTCAGTTTAGTCCTTAGTCCACATGTGAGGAAGTAGCAGCCTGTGGCAGATATAGCCAATGTTAGGAGGAAAAAACTAATTTTGACGTAAGAAAGTATATATTTTTACTTAATTTATTTTTTTGATAGCATTGCCTGCTTTGTAGTTAAACTCATCAAACTTAACTCATTTTAATTATGTGTCTATGTAGCTATTTTACATGCAAATTGTTAGTGCTAATGTTTTAGCTGGTAGCTGTAAGGTAAGCTACTTCATAGAGACAGTCTGCATGTCTTGGAACGCCCACAAAATGTTAAACGGCTGGCGCGCGTGTGGGGTAAAACCGGCGATATATCTCATGGGCTGACTCACCAAAAGACGGTGCTGCGGCTCTAAACTACATGTTTGGGGGTCTAGAGCAGAACACAAGACGTCTGCTCAGATGTGCGTTTACTGCGGTGGTTAAATACCCGATCGTGTCTGCCTGGGCTGGGCTATCAGCTAAATTCTAACTTTGCTGAATGGATAGAACGGGGGTTTTTACCCCACCCTGACCACGCCCCCAGTCACGCTGAGCCAGCTATTGTGGGCGTTCCTAGGGCCTGTATGGACGTTCCCAGACATGCGGACTGTCTCTATGGCTACAAGTGTCTGGGTCAGTTGTAACACATGAACAAATCGTACAAACTACCCCAAGCAAATGTGTAATTGTATTTATGTTTTCTTTGAAGTTCAGTATGACTCAGTCTTGGCAGAGAAAGACTGACTGTACAAAATAGTGACTCCCTGGACTTCAACTCCCATGATCCTCCTCACCTCACATTTGCCCTTTCCCCTGATTCACTCACCCATGCACACCTGCCAGCACTCCGGACTAATTACATTCAGCCACCTTGTCTGTATTTAAACCCTCAGTATTAGTTACCCTTTGAGAGTGGTATCTTTGTTTGCTCCTTATCATGTGTGCGTAAATGACTTAAGTTTGTTGTATTGTGTTTGGTAATAACCTCATCATGTTACCTGTTTATGTGTTTAGCTATTATGTTGGCTGTAGCAGTGCTGGATTAAGGTTATGTTTGTTTCTACTTTTGCCTTAAGTAATATTTTTCGGACACACTAAAGTTCAGTTGGTGCACATTTGTTCAGTTTAAATGTTAGTGTAGAGCTAGTCTCGACGCCAGACCCATGAGAGTTCTTACGCTGATCTCTCTCTGGGTCTGATACACTATGTTACTGCATGCTGCAGAGCTCTCTCTGGGTCTGATACACTATGTTACTGCATGCTGCAGATCTCTCTCTGGGTCTGATACACTATGTTACTGCATGCTGCAGATCTCTCTCTGGGTCTGATACACTACGTTACTGCATGCTGCAGAGCTCTCTCTGGGTCTGATACACTACGTTACTGCATGCTGCAGATCTCTCTCTGGGTCTGATACACTATGTTACTGCATGCTGCAGATCTCTCTCTGGGTCTGATACACTACATTACTGCATGCTGCAGAGCTCTCTCTGGGTCTGATACACTATGTTACTGCATGCTGCAGAGCTCTCTCTGGGTCTGATACACTACGTTACTGCATGCTGCAGATCTCTCTCTGGGTCACACTACGTTACTGCATGCTGCAGATCTCTCTCTGGGTCTGATACACTATGTTACTGCATGCTGCAGATCTCTCTCTGGGTCTGATACACTATGTTACTGCATGCTGCAGATCTCTCTCTGGGTCTGATACACTATGTTACTGTATGCTGCAGATCTCTCTCTGGGTCTGATACACTATGTTACTGCATGCTGCAGAGCTCTCTCTGGGTCTGATACACTATGTTACTGCATGCTGCAGAGCTCTCTCTGGGTCTGATACACTACGTTACTGCATGCTGCAGATCTCTCTCTGGGTCACACTACGTTACTGCATGCTGCAGATCTCTCTCTGGGTCTAATACACTATGTTACTGCATGCTGCAGATCTCTCTCTGGGTCTGATACACTATGAGGCCATTTACACCTGGCATTAACATGCGTTTTCTGCCATCAGATTGCAATCCGATTGTATTTTATCACTTGAAAGTACAGGTGTAAACACCCCCAAAACGCATTGAAGAAGGATTGCAATCTGATCGGCCAAACCACCTCCGGAGGTGGTCAGGGACGCATTATGACAACATTTAACACAAGTGTAAATGCAATGCGTCCTCTCAAAACGCATTCAGCAACTACCATATGGAAATACATAATCTTCATCTTCTTTGCAGTTTTATGGCGGTTGGCATCCTTAAATGTTGCCTTACCGCCACCTACTGGATTGCTAAAACTACATTGCAAATTACGGAAATACGTCCTCGCACGCCGCGAAAGTTTATCTAGTTAGCACAAAGAAATAACACAGCCAGAGCTAGCGTTACACGCTAACGTTAACAGCAAGGACTAACTAACGCTATGGATGAAGACACTCGTGGATGGAGTCACGAGGAGACCAAGTGTCTGCTTTCAATTTGGTCTGAGGAAAGTATACAAGCTAAACTTGGCAGTGCATATCGCAACCGACCCATTTATTAAGTAGTGGCTAAGAAACTGGCAGAGAATGGCCACAACAGGACCTGGCTACAATGTCAGCGAAAAATTAAACACCTGAAACTGGCTTACAGACAGGCCAAGAACAAGAACAAGAAAAGTAGCAGGGGCAGGGCAACGTGTCCTTTTGATAAAGAAATAGATGCAATGCTGGGTGATCGGCTAGCCTTGTACCAAGATGCTGATTACATTACACTACATCAGATGTAGTGTAATGTAATCAGCGTCTTGGTACAAGGCTAGGTGATCGGCCATCGTTTTGTCCAGGTGAAGGGGACGTCATCGACTCTGAAGATAATAACGCTAGCATGGACTCCACCAACAGTGCCAGTGACAGGACAACGGGAATTAAATTGACATTGTCAATGATAAAGATGGTATGTTGTGATCCTCCCTCAACTTGCTATACCCGTAACCTTAAGGTTAATACATATTTACGCTAGTTTCCCCATTAAACCAGGCTATCGTTAGCTGTAACGTTAAACCAAATTGTCACCGCGACGTGTTTCTCCAGCTGTACTGCCGAGCGCAACTGCGTGTCTCTTCTGGATAGGTTGGGTCGCAGTTTATCGCAAATAAAATCAAATGTTTGACGGCGCATACGCAGATTTGACACCCAGTCTTCATCCTCGAAGGTCCCCAACACTATCCTCTCCCACCAGTCTTGACTGGGTTCCCGCACCCAGATAGTCCTTGACAGTGGTGGCACTGATAACAGCTGTAATAAAAGCAGCCGCATAAAACATATTTCTTCTCTGCCTTCGTTCTTGGTATTTCAGCTGTTGAAGACGGCTTCTTCCACGAAAACCAACAAAAGCCCATGCAATAGGGCAGCTTCACGGATGGCTAACATATTCTTTCAATTGTTGTCGCTGTTGTTGTTGTTGTTGAATAGGAGATTAGTTTGTGAGGTCTGCTTCTTTCTGCTCCGTGTTGTTGTAATAAGCCCGCCAAAACGAAAGGGGGCGCGTGGGATGACGTTCGAGCTGGAGAGCAATCGGATTGCAATCTGTTCACCTAAAACGCATGTTAGTGCCAGGTGTAAATGGAATCAGGCTGAAGTGATCAAATACAATCTGATTGCAATCTGATGGCAGAAAACGCATGTTAATGCCAGGTGTAAATGGCCTCTATGTTACTGTATGCTGCAGATCTCTCTCTGGGTCTGATACACTATGTTACTGCATGCTGCAGAGCTCTCTCTGGGTCTGATACACTATGTTACTGCATGCTGCAGAGCTCTCTCTGGGTCTGATACACTAGGTTACTGCATGCTGCAGAGCTCTCTCTGGGTCTGATACACTATGTTACTGCATGCTGCAGATCTCTCTCTCAACCCACTCATGGGAGGCACAGCCCATTTTTCGAACCACTCTCTCATTGCTCATTGCTGCTACGACCTGTCACTCATTCAATTTCACCCCCCTAGACGCGCCCCCAAACCCCAGCAGTGGCTGTGAAGTGATACAGACTCAGTAGTATGCGGAGCCCAGCAATTCAACGTAATATTTGAGTCTGGGGAGAGACTAGTGTAGAGCTGACTGACAGTGCAAGACAATTAAGCACACTAATATTCAGTTGGTGCACATTTGTTAAATTTGATTATATAACAGTAACTAACATACTTGAGACACACACACACACACACACACACACACACACACACCAGTTACTGTATGTTAAAAAGTAATGTAATTGTTAAATAAAAAGCTTTCAATATCTTAAGTTTTTGTTTTAATCCTTACTTCATAATGTTACATTTCACCCCAAGGTGTGTTACAACTAACCCAGACTATGGGGTGTATTGTAACATTTCACTCGTTGTGTTTGAGACTAAGCCATGCATTTTCTGTGTGTGTTGCAGAGGTAACAGCTACACTATGATAGCAGACACATGTAATTAGTTTCTTACTCGGTCAAAAACCATCAAAAAGCGTCACATCAACGAGAGCACTAGCACACGGTTCATGGAGGCTTTCTCGCTGGCCCCTTCCCTCTCCTCAGCCTCTGTCAATGATCTCCTAGATAACTTCAATTCTAAAACCCTAAAGGCTATTGATGCTGTAGCTCCCATTAGATCTAAACTAATCTCCGGTAAGAAAAAAGCACCATGGAGAAACGCTCCCTCTGTAAATAACAAAAAAAGAGATTGTAGGAAAGCCGAGCGCAAATGGCGGAAAACTAAACTTCACATCGATTACGACATCTATAAAAATAGTCTTCACTCCTACAACCAGGAACTAAAAAATTCCAGAAAATTCTTCTTCTCCGACATTATCAGCAAAAACACCAATGCACTCTTTTTGCCACTGTTGACAGGCTGACAAACCCCCCCCCCCACAAATTGCCCCTGATCTTCTATCCAATGTCAAATGCAATGAATTTGCGACCTTCTTTAGGGATAAAATTATAAATATCAGACTAACTATTTCCACATCAAGAACAAATGTGGCTCCGCCGCACCCACAGAATAGGTGCTTAATTAACATGACTCAGTTCAATGTCATTGACCACAAGAAACTAGAAGAAACGATACGAGGCCTTAAATCCTCATCGTGTTGCCTAGACACCCTGCCAACAAGCTTTCTAAAAAATGTCTACAGTTGCCTGGCGACCGACATACTGAAGATAATTAATACCTCTCTTCTTACAGGCATTTTTCCAAAATCTCTAAAAACTGCAGTTGTTAAGCCCTTGCTAAAGAAGCGTAGCCTCGACCCCTCTATAATCAGCAATTACAGACCAATATCAAATCTTCCCTTTATTAGCAAAATACTCGAAAAAACTGTCTACCAACAACTCAATACCTTTCTATCCTCCAATGATCTCCTAGATCCCTTCCAATCAGGCTTCCGACCCCATCATAGCACCGAAACTGCGCTTATCAGAGTTATAAATGACATCCGAATGAACACTGATTCAGGTAAAATCTCAATCTTAATGTTACTAGATCTCAGCGCTGCCTTTGATACGGTTGACCACGAAATTCTATTGGACAGACTGGAAAACTGGGTCGGGCTTTCCGGCACGGTCCTAGAGTGGTTCAGATCTTATCTGCAAGACAGGAACTACTTTGTCTCCATTGGCAACTACACATCTGACCAAACCAAAATGACATGTGGGGTACCCCAAGGATCAATTTTAGGTCCTGTCCTGTTTAACCTTTATATGCTCTCTCTGGGCCTAATTATGCAAAAAAACAAAATAGCTTATCATAGCTATGCAGATGACACCCAACTCTACATAGCCCTCTCATCGGATGACTATGCCCCCATAGAGACACTGTGTCAGTGCCTTGCGCAAATTAATGATTGGATGTGCCAGAATTTTCTCCAACTTAATAAAGACAAAACAGAGATAATTGTCTTCGGCAAAAAAGAAGATAGGCTCAAAGTTACTGCTCACCTCGAATCCCTATCTTTGAAGCCAAAGGACCAGGTAAAAAATCTTGGCATTATTATTGACTCTGATCTAAATTTCAACTCCCACATCAAGCTTATAAGAAAATCTGCCTTCTATCATCTAAAAAATATAGCAAGGATTAGAGGCTACATGTCCAAACAAGATCTTGAAAAACTAATTCATGCTTTCATTTCTAGCAGGCTAGACTACTGCAACAGTCTTTTCAATGGTCTTCCCAAAAAAGCTATTAAACAACTACAGCTCATTCAGAATGCGGCTGCTAGAGTTCTAACAAGAACCAAGAAAGCTGAACACATTACACCAGTTCTCAAATCCCTGCATTGGCTGCCAGTAAATCTTAGAATAGACTTTAAAATTCTGCTAATAGTTTACAAATCTCTCAACGGGTCAGGCCCACACTACATCTCTGAAATGCTTCTACACTATGAACCATCCAGATCCCTGAGATCTTCAGGCACTGGTCTACTAATTGTCCCGAGGACCAAATCAAAACATGGTGAAGCCGCGTTCTCCCACTATGCCTCTCATAACTGGAACAAACTCCCTGAACACATTAGATCTGCCCCTACTCTGCCTATTTTTAAATCCAAGCTAAAGACCTTTATGTTTACTCTTGCTTTTAACTGCTACTAAACTACTGCCTCTCTCGGCCTGTAATTAAAAAAAAAGATTCCTGTACATTTCCAACAAATGGACTGTACATGTAATAATAATACTGAAGAGTGCCTTGTAACTTATTTAAAACAGAAATAATGTTTCATGTTTGTTAATTTGAGTATATATTTTAACTAAAACTGTCGGCTGTGTTTTTTATGTGTTTTTTATATGTGCATTGCTTTGCTGCTTGTTTTTTCGATTATTTTTTGTAAAGCACCTTGAATTGCCTTGTGTATGAAAGGTGCTATATAAATAAAATTTGACTTGACTTGACTTGACTTGTATACAATTTTGAATGCACTGGCTTTAAAGAGCTCCAAGATACAGACAGAAATGTCAAGAATGTTACAACTATCCCCTGCCTGGGTCTACCATGTCTCTGTTCAAGCTACAGACTAGTTAGCTGTAGGATCCGCCTCCTCCACCAGAGCAATTTAGAGAGAGAGTGGCATCAGCGGAGGACCAAAATGTGTGACTCATTAGCCAATGAACAACAGCCAGGAAGGGGTCTCGCTCTACTTTTGAATGACTCATCAATCAATCAATCAATCAACTTTAATACATGTCCCAGAAGGGCACTTTGGTTTACATCAGGCAGTAGTGGTTATTAAAAGATACACTCGGAACATTATTACTAGTTTGAGAGTAATAAAGGCACACTTCAATATTATACAATACATATACATTTGTTGCAATATGTACAGATTCCAAAAGACCATCTACTCCCTGCTGCCAGTCGCAGCGTGCGCTGCGCCCTTTGCAACTATAGCTCATCAACAAACGCAAGAGGCTGCCATAACATACAGCGCCAGTTTTGGATGTGTCAGAGAAGGGAAAAAAAAGGGGGGGAGGAGGATGCAAAAAGCTAGGGGGAGTGTGTGAAGGCGGGGGGATTGGGTGGGGGAAGAGGGTGGTGGGATGGCTTCTCCCATGCACTCCCGCAAATAAGTAATGTTATGCGCAGCAAAGTTACATTTTACCGAGGGGGAGAGAGAGAACATCCATGATCGCTAACAGCTAGCTATGCTAATAACTAGCTTGCCGTTCAGAAACGCATGTAAACAGCCGTGTGATTAGTGAGAACGTCAGTAAAATAAGGAGAGAGCTGCAGGTGCTTATGCAGAACTAGTGCACAGTGGGTAATGACCCGCTGTGATGAAGAATATAGCGAGATTAACAAGGTTGATGGCAAAACACTGTCGCAGCTGCCAGCAGCAGCACCTCCAGGCTTCAACTAGCGTTTAGCCTGTCACATGACGCCTTCATGGTCCCTCGATAAAGTATGCAGAAATATGCACGTTACCGCACCACTCTCTCAAGAAGCGTCACGTGAGTGTGGCGTTTAAGGCCATCTGTCGCTACAAAATAAATAAAGGGGGTGTATCATTGTATTACTCAACAGACATGTAACTAACTTTGCCAGTCTGAGCCATCTTCTATGTGCTGTAACACAGTGCAGTTTCTATTTTTCTGGTGTTTCTTTTTTACATGTTTGGGACAGGCAAATGTCTCAAAATGTTTTATTTTTTTGTAAAGATAATTTTATTTCAAGTTGTTTTATTTTTTTAGTTTTAATATATTTTAAATTGTAACATATTTCATGTATTTTAGTCTGTGATACGTGAAACCGTGGTATTTTTGTCCAAGGTTATCATACCGTCAAAAACTCATGCCGGCACATCCCTAGATACCTCTTGTTTATTATATCGCAATCACAATCGCAATCGCAATATTGTCCACCCTAATCGCTAATCGCACCTTTCCCCCAAATCGTGCAGCACTAGCCTGAAGCTCCTTTCAGGGTCACGACACAAATCTCGGCGGCGGGTGAAGAGCGCGACAACACAGCAGGTTGCTATGGAGACAGCCTCGAAATGCCCAGACCAAAGTCAACAACAGGTGTCCATGAGGGGCGGGGGAGGGGTGGAGGTGTAGAGCTCTACATTGCAATGAATCTTCAGGGGGAGTTTCTTGCGAGCGGCCTTGCCGGGCCAACAAGCGAGTGGGGGCGCCGGAATCAAGATAGGATGTTTGGTTAGGGGAGGGAAAACAGCATTCCAATTGATTTCTGCTCCAGACATGGTCTCCAACTAAGCACTTCCATGCAGAGCAGTGAATTTCTCCAAAATGTGATCCATCTTGCGATTCAGATCAGAAATCGCACCATCCATCTTGCGATTCTGATCAGAAGTCATAACAGTCTGAGTACTCGCGGCTCGGCCCACCTCGTTTAACATGTTTAACATGACGGGTAGCTTTGGGCTTTCTTGAATGGCTCCCATCATTCCATCTGGACAGCCTCGACCATGTCTTTAACAGACAAGTACTTAAGAAGGCTTTGTCCATCCGTTCAGACGCAGCCCACCCTCCAAGCTCGGAGTACAGGCTCCTTCCTTCAGGTCGTCGACTGTGTGCCCCACGGGCCACAAAAAATAGGCACAAGTTCTCCTTTGTCCCTGTCTCCATTCGAGCATTGAACGCTGCTGAGGGAAGGCAGTGATGGTTTAGTGTTTTATTATCATTTTTTACTTTCAGCCTCCACCGCTGTTTGTATTGTTTTATTGTTTCTATTGATTTTATGATTTCTATTATTTTATTGTTTTTAACTATTGATTTATCTTTCCTTACTTTGTGCACTTTACTGGCCATTCGTGCACTTTATTCTACTACCTCACTTTACCGGTCGCTGCGTGTCTGCACTTTACTGATCGCTGTGCACTTTACGGATCGCTGTGCACTTTACTGATCGCTGTGCACTTTACCGATCGCTGTGCACTTTACGGATCGCTGTGCACTTTACGGATCGCTGTGCACTTTACGGATCGCTGTGCACTTACCGATCGCTGTGCACTTTATCGATCGCTGTGCACTTTTCCGATTGCTGTGCACTTTAATGCTACCTTGCACATTATCGGTCATTGTGTGCCACAAACAAGGTCCTTGATGTTTATTTAGCCTTTTATTTATTTTAACTATAGGCATGTAACATTTAACATGCTACTTGTGTTGTTTCTTGTCAATGTTCTTATTTGTATGTCTATATGCTGCAACTCAATTTGCCCTTTGGGACACTAATAAACTTGAACTTGAACTTGATCATTTTTACTTTCCGATAGACTAGGGCAACGCTCAATCCAAGAAGCAAATGTCCAAATGCTGCCAGGCAGACAACCCGCCACTTCTCCCATGAGTCCATAATATAGCCCGCAGAAAAAGTACCGTCTGGGCAGATAGGTTCCCCTGAACCAGCGCTTCTCGTGGATTTTTTTTTGTCAATTGCGTTGAGAGACCAGCTTATCAGTTCCATGATTACTTCAGATAGTTTCGAAGAGTAGCCCGGTCAGGACGAGTGAGCAGGCAGTGGGAGAGACGGAGAGAGGGAGAGACGAGAAAAAGCGACCGCCTTCGTTGAGAGCAGAGCAAGCATTAGCCAATGAACAACCAGGAAGGGGTCTCACTCTAATTTTGAATGCTAAAATGAAGCTGATAATGTACCATTTGATTCTATACACGGCTCTGGCTGTGACTAGTCATCTGTTTACTGTGCTACACTCTGTTCACCAGTAGAGGGTGATATTTCTCATCTCATATGAAGCTCTGAGTGCTCAACACATTTTAGACCCAGTGTGTGAGAAACCCACAATGCTTCAGAAAGTTGCTCATTTCACCATCACTAGTGGTTATCTGTCTTCACTGCCTGTATTTCTGTGAGCTGGTAAACAGGGCTGAAAGTCACACTTCCTCTTCTAGCACAGAAACCAGCAGAAACAATATACATAAAAAAAAGTATACTGCACAAATAAACAGGAGGTGGTAGTGGATTGCTTTCTTTAGCCCTGTTATTATTAAACCAACAAATGTAACATTCAAATGAAAGTATAACACTTAATCATAAAGAGAGCAATACTGCATGTGGAAGTTTGATTTATCTAATTTAGCTTTACTATGGAAGTCAGTGTGTGTGTGTGTGTGTGGGGGGGGGGGGGCTGCTGAAAAGTGAATGTGAATCATATTATCACATGTTGTAACATGCTGCATATCTGAGTGTAGAAACACCAGGAGAGCCTGCACTTTCCTTCAGATAGACCAACCAGGTCCATCACAAAATTTTAAAGGATTTTCTTTGTCACTCTGGAAATTTGTATGTTTAATATTAATATATTAATATATTTATTTATTCTAACTAGTCAGAGCAGAGATTTTTGAAATTAATGCAGTATTGAGCAAGATAGCATCAGCCCGCCAGCACCTGCAATGGCTATAATATAATCACACGAGGGAAATCACACCGTACGATCTCATTGCTGCAATGGATAGCAAACAACATGGAGTCTGTCTTTTTATAGACCTATCTAAGGCATTCGACACTGTCGATCATGAGATCCTGCTAAATAGACTAGCCAATATAGCAGTTGCCTGGTTTAAAAACTACCTGTCAGATAGAACCCAGTGTGTAAAGTTTGATGGAAATTTTCTCTGATATCTTAACTGTCCACAAGGGGGTGCCACAGGGCTCTGTGCTTGGTCCACTTTTATTTACAATTTTTATCAATAATGTGGGTAAAAATGTGCCAGACGCGTCTTTTCACTTTTATGCTGATGACACCGTCATTTATTGTTGTGCAACATCTTTAATAAGGGCTTTTGAACAGCTACAAATAGCCTTTGATATGGTTCAGGCACAGTTGCACCAGCTGAAGCTTGTCTTGAATGCAGGCAAGACCAAGCTTATGTTTTTTTCCAAATCTAAGAAGGAACCAATTGTCCCAGGCATAATGACTACGCAGGGCAAGGTTATTGAAAGAGTGTCCAAAAAAAGTAAAAGTAAAAGTATTTAGGTTTTATAATAGATGATGGTCTTACTTTTAAAGCACATATTGACACTCTTGTCAAAAAAGACTGAAGTTAGGTTTTTATTTCAGAAACAGAGCGTGTTTTTATGCTGAGGCTAGAAAGAGGCTTGTTTTGGCTACCTTCTTGCCAATATTAGATTATGGTGACATTCTTTATATGTCTGCACCTGTGACAGCGTTGCGAAAGCCGGACACAGTGTATCATGGTGCACTTAGGTTTGTGACAAATTTGAAGTCCCGGACACATCACTGTACCCTCTACATGAGCGTAGGCTGGCCCTCCTTAACGTTACGGAGGATGTCTCATTGGTTTATTTTCATTTATAAGACCATCTTGAGACAACTACCATCTTATCTATGCTCCTGCATTAATTTACAAAAAATAGTTCTTATCAGCTTAGGTCTCAAAACTGCATCCTGCTGACTGTACCTAAGACAAGGACTGAGTTTGGCAAGAAAGCTTTCCAGGTGTCTGCCCCTCTGGCCTGGAATGAACTCCAACGCCTACTAAACCTCCAGGTGCTAGTCCCTATGAGTATTTTTAAAACCAGGGTAAAAAATATGGAGGAAGCTGAAATCCAGGTCTGCAAATGTTTTGATCCATAATTAACTTGTATACAACCCTGTTGCTGAGTAAATGGATGTGTATTTTCTTACGTTTTAGATGTTTTTGTTTGTATTGTTTATGTTAAAATGTGTCTGTAACTTTATGCTGCTTTCTTGGCCAGGTCTCTCTTGAAAAAGAGATTTTCAATCTCAATGAGACAAACCTGGTTAAATAAAGGTCAAATAAAAATAAAGGAAGTAGAGTCGCTGATGGGATTTGCTGATCTTGAGACTGGTGTTGAGATCCCATGATAGGGATTCATGGATGGTGGTCCCGAGGAACCGGAAGGAGGTGACCGGGCCTAAAAAAAAAAGTTGTTCGGTTCCGGTTTCCGACCGACCCTGTCAATTTACGTGCGACCCAAATTTATTTTATGAGCTTGTTGATTTGACGGTGGCGCTAAGGGGCGGGGTTTGCCACTGCGCGAAGGTGCTTTTCGCTACGGATACTTTAAAACGAAAATGGCAGGGAGCATGACGGACATGTGCTTTGTGTCGCTTCTCTGCCCATGCAGCACTAGCGTGCCAACCAAAATTGTGAGATTGGGGTTAAAATCATTTGAAAATATGCTTCAGGAAGTTAAACAGTGCCCTTGTATATTCGTATCAAAAAATGATTAAAAAAAAACACGATTTCAGACAGCAGCCCGTCTTTATTGTCACACGAACACACTACAACACATGCATGCGGCCACTACACACACTCATGCTGACGGTGGCCGGTGAAATATGTCCTCTGCATTTGACCCATCCAGGCTTGTCCTTTCCTCCAGGGGGCAGGCCAGGAGCAGTGGTCGCTATTTCTTTCCAGCGCCTGGGGACCTTCATTGGACCATCATTGGACCAACTTCAGATGTTGTCGTCACTGGTCGGATGACGATCTTCTGCATGTTTTTAGTCGGGGGTTATGTACGGAGGAACCCCCTGGGGGGTACGGGGAGAACATGCAAACTTCACACAGAAAGGCCCTTTGGACGAGATAGCCCACCTGGGCAGTAGGCACTGAGGATATGGGGGGTCACAACTCCAGCGCCCACAGCGTCCCAGGTGGGAATCGAACCCAGGACCTTTGAGCTGTGAGGCGACAGCGCTTACCACTGCACCACCGTACCCCCACGTATGTGTGGGAACGCCCACAAAATGTTACTACAGCTGGTGCGTGAGACTAGACGGTGGAGGAAGAAAACATCTCAATGGGCTGACTCACCAGCGGACGGTGCTGCATGCGGTTGGGGAGTCAAGAGCAGGTACATAGACGTCTGTTCAGATGTGCGTTTACTGCGGGGGTTAAATCCCCGATCCTGTCTGCCTGGGCTGTGCTAGCAGCTAAATGCTAATGTAACGGCGTCGTGTAGGTGGTACTTGCAGCAACCCATGTTAAGAGCTTGCCCAGGGGTGGGTACGAACCACCGACCTTCGGCTTGGGAGTCAAAGACACTAACCACTCCACCAAGAACTAGCTCCCTTGGCGGAGCTGATTAACATGCCTTTACTGGGGAGTGAGTTTAACCAAGCCTCTCTGGACTCATGAGGAATCCGCGCTGATTCACCTCGGTTACACTCACCCCCTTAAACTCACTCCACACCCACTGGGCATCCGGGTTCACGGCATCAATGTAACGGCGTTGTGTAGGTGGTACTTGCAGCAACCCATGTTAAGGGATTGCCCAGGGGTGGGTACGAACCGCCGACCTTCGGCTTGGGAGTCAAGTCAAGTCAAGTTTATTTGTATATCACATTTCATACACAGATGCAGTTCAAAGTGCTTCACATAAAATGGATGACATAAGAAAATAAAAAAAGAGGATGAAATGTCTATTTTATCCTCTTTCAACAGCTTTGTCTTTATACTGTAGTTTGGACGCCAAGCATACCCTCTACTAGACTCAGCCCTCAGTCTTAATCCGTTTCACTACTGTAAGACTGAGAATATTACTATTTAAATCTTTTCATAACGTTAGGTGGTGCTGTTGGAAGCCTTGCATCGGAGAACGAATCATGAGTGTTGTGGGCGGCCCTGCTTTCTGGGGGCAGTGACGCTCATGCAGAACCGGTGCTGTCGCGTTTGCGGAGAAACATATTAATCACTTAGAAACAAACATAACCTGTTAATAGGACGTGTTTCATCCGGCCCCGGCGGCTAGAGGTCTTTCCCCCAGCGATAAGCCCGACTCCTGAGGCTAACGTTACAGAGCCTGCTGATGACTCACAGTAGCAAGCGGACCACTTCCGGGTAGGAAAAATTATTGTAAAATAAACAACAGGTATAAACTCTCTTTGCAGCACATCAGTGTCTTGCTCTATATTGGAACTATGAAACATTGCATTGCTGCTACCAAATAAAATTCTAATAATAAATGTAGGCGTGTCTGCTGCCGGCCATTCTCGCTGGGCTCCGAACCAGATTTGGAACAGTAAATTCCCAGAAGTTTGGTGGTAAGGTGGCGCTGTTGGCGCCCCTCACCAAACGTCTGGAAACCGAGACTAACCCTCTACTGGTACCTTGCGTCTTCTGTTGCCCGTACATGCCACAGCATTGGGTTTGCATAAAATCAGATAGAGGCAATTCAAAGTGCTTCACATAAGATGGTCAACACAAGAAAATAAGAGAATAAAAGAAGAGGATAAAATAGACATTTAAAAGCATCACAACAGAGTAGTTGCAAAAATAGTTAAAAACTTAGGAGGAACAGAGGAATAAAACAAATTTTCTATCTGTCAGCAGTTAAAAGCGACGGTAAACATAAAAGTCTTTAGTCTATTTTTAAAAGTAAGTAAATGTTGATGTCTTCAGGCAGATTGTTCCAGCTAGCAGAAGCATAGTGGGTGAATGCAGTGTTGGGCAGTAGCTTGCTACAAGTAGCGAAGCTACATAGCTTAACTACATTTCTCAGTAGCTTGGTGGTAGCTTCACTACTTTTGAACCAAGTAGCTTTTTCAGTAGCTAAGCTATTTATAGACCCACGTAGCTTGTAGCTTCTTGCAAAAGCTACTCGCCAGAGAAAATCCATGAGCAAAGCACGCAGTGGAGATTTCTGCTGCGGTTTGGATTAAACAGGAGGAGACATTGCATGTCAAGTGTGCCTGTGTAGCCAATAAAGCACTTCCATTTCCATTATGACTGGCAACAAGTGTTGTTGTCTGATCCTTGCTTTTTAGCATCCTTGCCTCTCTTGCAGCAAGACCCGGTACTAGCTGCCTCTGATTGGGTTGGGTTTAGGCAATGAAGACTGATGATTGGTTAAGGGTAGGGCAAAATATGGCATGTGCTGGCGAAGTCGCTTCAGCAACGAACTTTGAAAGATGGCAGAGCCACTGGTAGTGATGAAGAAGACGTTCAGGTTTTATTGTCCGTTTTTTAATATTGTGCCAGTGAGAGTTTCAGTGTGTTTTATAATATAATAAACAATCAAAATGAGATTTTTTTTGCCTGCCTATTTGTTTGGTGGAAAGTTGTTCTTTGACATGAAGTTGATTCAATTTGAGAAAAAAAGTTGCTTTGATGTAGCAAGCTGCTTTTGCCATGTTGCTCAGACTTAGCTTAGCTTGCTACATTTCTCTGGGGATAGCTTCAATGTAGTTTAGCTATATTTAATCGAGAGTAACTGATAGCTTAGCTTACTACATTTTCCAAGTAGCTTGCCCATCACTGGGTGAATGCGGCTTTCCCATGATTTGATTTGATCCTAGGGACAGTTAGTAAGCCGGACCCTGCTGACCTGAGAGGTCTAGACGGTTCATAGCGTCGGAGCAATTCAGAGATGTATTTTGGGCCTAGGCCGTTAAGTGATTTGTAGACTAGTAACAGTATTTTTAAAATCTATTCTATGACACACTGGCAACCAGTGTAAGGACTTAAGAACTGGAGTAATATGATCAGTTTTCTTAGTCTTTGTTAGAACTCGCATTCTGACTGAGCTGGAGTTGTTCAAGTTATTTTTTGGAGAGACCAGAGAAAAGGCTATTACAGTAGTCTAGACAAAGACACTAACCACTCCACTCCACTAACCACTCCACCAAGAGAGCTAGCTCCCTTGGCGGAGCTGATTAACATGTGTTTATACTGGGGAGTGAGTTTAACCAATCCACTCTCTACCACTCGGGACTCACAAGGAATCCGCGCTGATTCACCTCGGCTACACTAACTATCCTGAATGGGAGAACGGGAGGATTTCCGGCACTGTTGCGTGTGTGTGTTTGTTGCTGTCGGTGGGCACTGCTGGCGCCGTCTGTGGCTGCTGCTCCTCTGTCAGTCTTCCTTTGCTCTTCACCTACTTTCTTCTGTTTCCCCGTCGATTTGTGTTTGTTTTCTCTTTATCTGTCTTCCCTGTTCATGTCTTTCACCACCTCACTCTCCCTGCCCCCTACTAGCCAGCTAACGCTAGCCAACAACAACACCTGTTAGCGCTACACCTGGCCTGCTTGGAGCTGCCCTGCTCGCTCTGTCCTGTTAACGTTTTCTGGATTATTCACACTCGGACTTCTACTTCATTTTTCATTTTTACTGGACCACTAATTTTCCCAGATTTCCCCCTTTCTCTGGACTTCATCTTCCCCTGGCTGCACTCATCCAATTCCCCTCGGTACCGTGAGTAGCTCACCCATCCCCCGTGCTTACTCCCACTGCTGCTAACGTTACATCCCACTCACTCACTTATCTATCCCTATGGCTCCCCTACTAAACCCTCTCTCCTTTCTACTAACATTACTAACCCTTTCTATCCCCGCTAACCCCACCCTTCTGCTGCATGGTACACCCTGGTCTCCCTACCTGCTCTCCCTCCACCTCCACTACTCCTCCCATCAACTTTTACTTCTTAACAATAACTACCGGTTACCCCCCACTGCCCTCATCACTGCTCGCACTGCTGGCATCCTCCACCGTCGCCGATACCTCCACCGTGGCCCCAAACACTCCCGTCATTCACATTCCTCCACTATCTCCTTCATCCAAACCATAAGCTCCCACCGCCCCGCTCTGTCAACCTGGCTATCCTCCGTCCTCTCCACCGTGCCCCCACTACTCCACCTTTCCATCCACCCACCTTCGCCCTCCTCAACACCCGGTCACTTAATAACAAAGCCCCCCTCCTGCATGAACTAATTCTTGACAATTCACTTGACTTTCTCCTCCTCACCGAAACCTGGCAACAACCCAATGATTTATTCTCCCTCAACCAAGCATCTCCCCCTGGCTTCAGTTACATCTCCAAACCCTGCCCCTCCCGCCGTGGAGGCGGCCTGGCTGTCATTTTCAAACAACACTACCGGTTAACAGAACTCACCCTCCCCTCAGTTTCATCTTTCAAACTCGTGGCTTTCAAAACCTGCTGCTCCATCACTGTTCTACTCATTTACCGTCCACCCAAACCCCACCCATCATTCCTGTCCGACCTCACCGAAGTCCTCACAATAGCCTCATCTCTCTCCTCCCATCTACTCCTCCTCGGCGATTTCAACATCCACATCGACTCACCCACCTGTAAACCTGCATCCGACCTCACCTCTCTCCTGGACAACGTCAACTTCACCCAACACGTCACCTTCCCCACCCATGTCAAAGGCCATATCCTCGACCTTGTCTGCTCTGCCAATCTACTGGTTCTCAACATCCACCCTACTCCATTCCCTCTGTCTGACCACACTCTCATCCAGTTCACTGTCTCATCCCCCTCCCCACGCCCCCAAACCCTCAGAGAAATAACATTCCGGAACACCAAAGCACTCGACCCCCTGCAACTCTCCGACCTACTCACCACAGCTCTCACCATGCACCCAGCCTCCACCTCACCTGATGATCTCACCAATTTTCTCAATGACACACTGTCTGCCTCCCTCGACTCCCTTGCCCCCCGCAAAACCAAAACCGTCTCCTTCAACTCCTCTGCCCCCTGGTTCACACCCCACCTCCGCACCATGAAACAAACTGGCCGCCAACTGGAACGTCTCTGCAAGAAAATCTCACTCACCATCCATCTTCAAGCATTCAAAATCTACCTCTCCACCTATAAAGAAGCCCTCACTGCCGCCAAGTCTGCCTACTACTCCTCCATCATCAATGACCCCAGCCACAACTCTAAAACACTCTTCTCCACCGTCAACAACCTCCTCAAACCCCGCACCAACGCCCTCCCTACCTCCACACCCGACCTATGCAACTCTTTTCTTCAGTTTTTTGCAGACAAAATCACCACCATTCATCAATCACTGTCCCCCGTGTCTGACCCAGCAGCCCCTACTCCAGTCCCTCTCCTCTCCATCCCTCTTGACCTGCCTACCCCTCCCCCACACCGCCGCCTCTCCTGCTTCACTCCAGTTACCCCCTCAACCATCTCCAAACTCATCAGTTCATCGAAACCCACAACCTGCTCCCTCGACCCCCTCCCCACCCCCCTGCTGAAATCATGCCTCCCGGCCCTCTGCCCCTACCTCACCAATCTCTTCAACTCCTCCCTGTCCCATGGTATTGTCCCCTCCGCCTTCAAAACCGCCTCTGTCACCCCAATCCTCAAGAAACCTGGTCTCGACCCCTCCACCCTCAACCACTACCGGCCCATCTCCAACCTCCCCTTCCTCTCCAAAACCCTGGAACGCCTTGTCGCCACACAACTCCAAACTCACCTGCACTCCAATAGCCTCTTCGAACCCCTCAAATCCGGTTTCCGCCCACTCCACTCCACAGAAACTGCAGTCCTCAAAGTCCTCAATGACCTCCTTACCTCTGCCGACACTGGATCCCTCACCTTCCTCATCCTCCTCGACCTGAGTGCAGCCTTCGATACCGTGAGCCACGTCATCCTGCTGTCCAGACTTGATGCTCTCGGTATCGAAGGCACCGCACTCAGGTGGCTCCACTCCTACTTCTCCAACCGCTTCCACTTCATCTCCCATCCTCCGCCCCCTCCATAGTCTCACACGGTGTCCCCCAAGGCTTCCTCATCTACATCCTCCCCCTTGGTAAGATCCTCCGCCACTTCAACCTCAACTCCCACTGCTACGCCGACGACACTCAGATCTACTTCAGCACTAAATCCCCTCAGAACCCACCCCTCTCCCATATCAACTCCTGCCTGTCTGCAATAAAAGTCTGGATGCAACCCAACTTCCTTCAACTAAACAGCAATAAAACTGAACTCCTCCTCATCGGCTCCAAATCCACCCTCAGCAAACTCAACAACCCCTCACTCACCATCGACTGCACCACCGTTTCCCCATCTCCTCAGGCACGCAACCTTGGTGTAATCTTTGACTCCACCCTCTCCCTTGAGCCCCATATCCGCCATATTGTCAAAACCTCTTTCTACCATCTCCACAACATTGCTAAGATCCGGTCCCTCACACCCTGCTGCTGAAACACGCATTCACGCCTTCATCTCCTCCCGTCTGGACTACTGCAACTCACTCCTCTATGGCACCAACACCACCCTCATCAATAGACTCCAACTGGTCCAAAACGCAGCCGCCTGTCTCCTCACCCACACCAAATCCTGGCACCACATCACCCCAGTCCTTCAACAACTCCACTGGCTTCCCATCTCCTCCCGGATCACCTACAAAATCCTCGTCATCACATACAAAGCTCTCCACCAACTGCCCCCCCCATACCTCACCAACCTCCTCTCCCCCTACCAACCTTCCCGTTCCCTCCGATCCACCTCTGCCGGCCTTCTCTCCACCCCCAAATCCAACCTCCGCAGTTTCGGCGACAGAGCCTTCTCCAGGGCAGCTCCCAAGCTCTGGAACTCTCTCCCCCCGGACATTAGAGAATCAGACTCCCTCACTGTCTTCCAATCCCGTCTCAAAACCCATCTCTTCTACTCTGCCTTCTCCTAGCTCCCCCCTGCCTATCCCTGTGTGCCTGTGTCGTGTTTGTCCATTGTCTGTTGCACTTACGTCGTCCCCGCCCCTTTAGTGTTTCTTTTTGTACAGCGTCTTTGAGTCCTTGAAAAGCGCTATAGAAAACACATGTTTATTATTATTATTATTATATTTCCCCCATGTTGACCC
The DNA here is from genome assembly GCF_964638095.1 of Poromitra crassiceps. Lineage (NCBI taxonomy): Eukaryota > Metazoa > Chordata > Actinopteri > Beryciformes > Melamphaidae > Poromitra > Poromitra crassiceps. The sequence continues at coordinate 46,230 of NW_028151780.1, read as the reverse complement.
ATTGACGATGCGTCAATGACAAGACACTGCCTGAATGTATAGAGTATCGCAGGGATGACATATTTTTGTAGGCTTAACCAGAAATCTCTGCCACGTTGCTTCTAAGGGGGACAGAGATGGGAAAAGTACTAGGGATGCACGATATTTAGCGGACCGATAAATTATCGGCCGATATGGCCATTTTGCGTTATTATTTATTATTCCAATAATGACATTTTAGCCGATAAAATAGCCCCCGATAATACGGCGCCAACTTGGCTTTGTTTTGCATTGGAAGTGGAGTATTGTTGTTGCGTGCTCATGACATCACAAGCAGCTGGCGAAACATGGCCGCCTCCAGTGTGGCTGTTGACAGTTTCAAATGATAACAAAACAACACTATTGCAATTTGCAATACATGTCCCGCAAGGTTTCTGAGATTAGGGGAAAGTCTGAGCTGGCGTTACGCTAAACCAAACGTGGGGAGGAGGCAGCGGATTTGTTTGGCGTTAACGTGAGCTGTTGTGGTGGCTAACTGGTTTTATGGCCTACCTAGTAGTTCAGCAGGCAGAGGTCCACAAGCTTGTTGTGACCAAACATCCCCGCATTTAAAGCACTTCATACTCCCAGAGCTGGCGTAAACCATAGAGAACCTCATGCATTACCCGAAATGAAATGTCCAGGGTTTGTGTCTCCAAATCAACTAACGCTAATGTTACATGTAAGGTAACGTGAAGCTTGTCAGGCTGCTTTTGTATATAAGAATTTGTTCTTACTTGTTCGCCTGGGTAAATAAAGGTAAAAAAAAAAAAAGCTAACGTAGCTAGCTGCGGGGCAGTCATGATCTACCAATAATAAAGAAAACGAATGCGCACATTTACATAAAAACACACCAGTCAACATCACATAGTGTCTTTTCTTTAATCTAGAGGCATCATTTTTCAGTCAAAAGTGAAACGACACAGATATGATAGGATGGCTTACAGTGAGACTTTCCATGCCTCACTATAGAACTGGCCCCAATGCAAAATTCAGACAGCTCATATGTTGCCAGTAACATCATGCCAATAAGAGTATAAATTACTATGCCTTTTGTGTTTTATCTGCAGACTAATAGGCTTTCGGTTATATAAAAGCCATTCTTTTTTGTATTGACTATTGAGTGATACACTTTACTAAAACAATAATATTATATCATTACATTACATTACGTCATTTGGCAGACGCTTTTATCCAAAGCGACTTACAATAACACATTTTTTGTCAGCAATAGAGCAATCAACTATGGAGCACAGTCTATGACAACTACAAATTCTGAAGGAACAGTGGTACAAGTTTAGTTTAGGTTTTTTTTTAAGAAAGAGAGAGAAAGAAGTTAGATCAAGAAGGGCCCAGATGGAGCCTGAAAAGGTGAGTCTTTAGTCTTTTCCGAAAGATCGGCAGTGATTCAGCAGTCCTGACCGAAGGTGGAAGCTCGTTCCACCATTGAGGTGCCAGGGACGAGAAGAGTTGAGATTGGGATGAGCGACTTTTGAGCCCCCGTAGCGAAGGAGGGGCGAGGCGACCTGCACTGGTGGAGGAGCGAAGGGAGCGCTGAGAGGTTTGGAACCTGACCATAGATTGCAGGTACAGGGGAGCTGACTGGTGTACTGCCCTGTAGGCCAGTACCAGTGTCTTGAATTTGATGCGAGCTGAGATGGGAAGCCAGTGGAGGTCCCGGAAGAGGGGAGTGACATGAGAGAATTTGGGTTGCTTGAATACCAGACGGGCTGCAGCGTTCTGAATGAGCTGAAGCGGTCGGATGTCGGTGGCAGGTAGGCCGGCCAGGAGCACGTTGCAGTAGTCCAGGCGAGGGATGATAAGTGACTGGACCAGGAGTTGAGTCGCTTCTCTTGTGAGAAAGGGACGGATTTTGCGGATGTTGTAGAGGGAGAACCTACAGGAGCGTGCTGTCGCAGCTATGTTAGCTGAGCATGACAGCTGGTTGTCGAGGATCACCCCAAGGTTCTTAGCTGTTTGGGAGGGAAGTACAGTGGTGTTGTCAATGGAGATGGAGAGATCTGCGAGAGGGCAGTCTTTCCCTGGGAGGAAGTGTAGCTCTGTCTTACCAAGGTTAAGCTTGAGGTGGTGGGCAGACATCCAGTCGCCAATGTCTTTGAGGCATGCAGAGATGCGAGCCTCGATTTGAGTGTCGGAGGGGGGGAAGGAAAGGAAAAGCTGGGTGTCATCAGCATAGCAGTCATAAGAAAAGCCATGAGAAGAGATCACATAGGCAAGAGATCTGATATAGAGAAGGAAAAGTAAGGGGCCCAGGACTGAGTCCTGGGGGACACCGGTGGTAAGAGGGCAGGATCTGGAGAGGGACCCTCTCCATACGACCTGGTATGAGCGGTTCGAGCGATAGGAAGCAAACCAGGAGAGTGCAGAACCTGAAATGCCGAGGTCAGACAGAGTGGAAAGAAGGATTTGGTGGTTGACTGTATCGAAGGCAGCAGACAGGTCAAGGAGGAGAAGGACAGAGGAGAGGGATGAGGCCTTAGCAGTGTGAAGGGCCTCTGTGACAGCAAGAAGAGCTGTCTCAGTGGAGTGAGAAGCCTTGAAACCGGACTGCAGAGGGTCCAGGAGGTCATTCTGGGAGAGATAGAGAGAAAGTTGTTCGGACGCTGCTCGTTCGAGGGTTTTGGAAAGGAATGAGAGAAGAGAGACAGGTCTGTAGTTCTGAATAGCAGTAGGGTCAAGGGAGGGTTTCTTAAGCACAGGCTTGACTCTTGCAGTCTTTAGAGCAGGCGGAACAAGACCAGAGGACAGAGAGGAGTTTATGAAGGTAGTGAGGAAGGGAGATATGTCAGGTGAGATGGTTTGGAGGAGAGAGGAAGGGATAGGATTGAGGGGGCAGTAAGTAGCTCGGTTCAAGCTGATGAGTTTAAGCACTTCATCGGGAGAGAGGGGAGAGAAGGAAGAGAGATATCAGAAGTGTTGTTTGTGTTCACAATAGTGATGTCAAATTTGCTTAGGTCAGAGCTATGGAATATTAAATCATCCATCTTTGCTCACTACATCTGCCCTTTCTTTCTTATTTTTTTTAACCCCAGGTGTGCATAAAATACAGGTTAAGAACTTATTTTTTTAATACAGAAATGTTAAATAATTATCGGTTTATCGTATCGGTTATCGGCCAGGAGAAGCATATATTTATCGGTTATTGTATCGGCTCTAAAAATCCATATCGTGCATCCCTAAAAAGTACCCACATTCTGTACTTAAAGTGTAACTAACCCCCAAAATGCTTTTTTCAGCTTGGTGGTGTTTGAAGATTTATGGTCAAAATTTCCACATTTGAGACCAAACTGTTACCATTGTACCATTTGTATCATTTTCAGCCTGTGCCTCAAAACTGCTTTTTTTTGCCCTCAAAAATGCCCAAAATGTGGTACAACTTGACGTCACGATGAACCAAAGACTATGGGATTCCAAGATAGTAACTCCCCTACTCCCCCTGTACCCTTTCCCGGCTCATCCCAACTCCAAGCCTAAAAGCCACTATAATCATAAATAGAAATAAAAGGAAGGAAATGGCATTGTGTTGCTGTAAATCATTCCCAACCTTTTTCATATTAAGGACCCCTAATTTAGTTCACATTGGGGCAATGGACCCCCATATGATGAGATTTGGTCTCTCAGATCTGATGTTTTTTTTGTTTTTGTTTTTTTATGTAGCCTAGATCTGATTTTGTCCAGAATTCCATATATATTAGGTTGAGAGATAAAGGAGAATCCTGGAATCCTCTCAAGGACCTCACATTGAGAACCACTCAACCTCTTTGATTGTGCAGAGAGGAGAGAGAGAGGAGGAGGGAGGGGGAGAATGTTGTGTTTGTACTGCGGGCCGCAGAGCGGAGTAGCTGCAGCTGGGCCGCAGTCTGCAAACTGTCATGGCGTCGTTTTCCTGTAAAAAATGTCCGAAGTTTCCTGTCTGAGCACAGCCAAAGAGTATAGTGAGACAAGAAGAGACGAGCTTCGCCTTCATTTCTTGGTTTTTCCCATAGGCTTTTTCAAATCAAGCAGCATGTCGTTTTGTCACATATCTAGAAGTACCGATTCAACTATTTACTCAAGTAAAAGTAAAAAAGTACAGGCTATGAAATGTACTCAAAGAGTAAAAGTAAAAAGTATTTTTACCGGATGTTTCTGTGCAAAGCTAACTGAACCTCATGTCATATTAATAATATTAGGGCTGGCACGGATCACGGATAATCCGTGACCCGTACAGATCAGCCCCCACGGTTCGGTACGCGGTTCGGAACGTCAATGGTCCGCGGACCCCCCCCCCCCCCCCCCCTTTCGTTTCATTTAACGTTTAACGTTAGTGTATGAGAACGCCCAGCACAGCCAGACACAGACAGGCATAATCATGGCAAGCACAAGTGAGCTTCCTCATCCCTTGTCGCTGCTGTAAAGTATGTCTGAAGGCTGTGGCTAGTGGCTACTAAACACAGCGTCACACAAACTTATTTCAACACCTCTTAAAAAACACAGGAATGCGATCAGTGTGTTGCGGGCTCCACAAGATAACGAGAGCCACAACACACACACACACACACACACACACACACACACACACACACGCGCACACGTTTCACAAACACATTACCACTGGACGGTAAAATGTTGCCTTAGGACACATAACAACAAAACAACACGTGGGGCCACTGAGTAGCTTAACGTAGCATCAACGTTATATTTCCAGACTGACCTGCGGTCTGGTCTGTAGGTCTGTACCCGTGTCATGTGACTGGTGCAAGCAACAGCCACGAAGTTAGGCATAGCAGTGCCACCTAAAACAGGAAGTTGGGTCGTTCTGCCTTCAGAGTAAAAGCATACATTGTGTCACTTATGAGAAAAAAATATTTTTTGAGCTGTGCAGGGCAACAAATGGTTAGAGAATTATAATAGTATTAAAAAAATCTAATCGAAAATCTAATTTTGAGAGAAAAAATCTGACATATATTTTTTTGCTGATCCGAAAAATCCGTGATCCGTGGCTCAAAATCCGTCACGCGATCCGATCCGTGGGTTTTCTGATCCGTGCCAGCCCTACTTAGGACACATAACTACAAAACAACACGTGGGGCCACTGAGTAGCTTAACGTAGCATCAACGTTATATTTCCAGACTGACCTGCGGTCTGGTCTGTAGGTCTGTACCCGTGTCATGTGACTGGTGCAAGCAACAGCCACGAAGTTAGGCATAGCAGTGCCACCTAAAACAGGAAGTTGGGTCGTTCTGCCTTCAGAGTAAAAGCATACATTGTGTCACTTATGAGAAAAAAATATTTTTTGAGCTGTGCAGGGCAACAAATGGTTAGAGAATTATAATAGTATTAAAAAAATCTAATCGAAAATCTAATTTTGAGAGAAAAAATCTGACATATATATTTTTTTGCTGATCCGAAAAATCCGTGATCCGTGGCTCAAAATCCGTCACGCGATCCGATCCGTGGGTTTTCTGATCCGTGCCAGCCCTAAATAATATAATTTGAAGACTATTGAACTCAAAATATCCCCTACAAACATGTTTTTATACATCTTAAAACTCTACTTTGATTAATAATGTGTGCTATGGTTTTTCCAAAAAACCGGTCAAATTATCCCATTAAAATTCTTAAAATGACATCATTAATATTTCCAGGATATATGAATATGCAAATAGTTAATCACAAAAGTTTAACTGTTGGATACAAGGTGTCTCCTACTTTATTGAAGCCTCTGGAGCACATACACTGAGATTCAAAAACACAAGACAAGATGTAACTATCCTTTGTGCAAGAACTATACCCTCTGCTTGTCCTGTTTTTGTGTGCTTCCCTCACGTTAGAAAGTAGGCTATTCACTTAACGTTCCTCTAGCAAAGGTAATTATTTAATAATGACATTTTAAAAATTCCTGCAAGTTGCAGCCGCTGCCTTTCTGAGATGATCTGCTAAATGACAACATAGTTTAAAACAACAGTCCACGCATAATGTATTGAGTGGTTCAGCGAGTATAACTGCTGGTCTGGAGTCAGCTGACCGGGCTCTGCGTATCGGTTCAGCGGGTGCGAGTATGACTACTGGTCTGGAGTCAGCTGAGCTGAGCTGAGCTGGATACATGCTTTTGAGGGTCGCAATCACAACAGAGCACTGGCAAAATGACTCATTTCACTATCAGAATTTGATCCATTTGGTCCAATAACATTTAGAAAGTCTAGAAGTGCCGCATGATTACGGTACATTATTTTAGCCCATTCAAGTTAGCAGACTCAGAGTAAGTCGAGGGCTGAACCGAAAGTTACCCAGCAGACTGCAGAGCCTGGTGAGCTGCTCTACAGAGAGCCAATCACAAGCTGACATTTAGGGGAATGAACTATCTCTATTAATTCTACCCCGTTTCTTCTCGGTTTAATCGTTGTTGTCATGCATTAAAACTAAAGTAACCAGCTTGTTTTGGAAATGTAAGGAGTAGAAAGTACAGATACTTGTGTTAAAATGTAGGGAGTAAAAGTAAAAAGTCGTCAGAAAAATAAATACTAAGTAAAGTACAGATACCCGAAAAATCTACTTAAGTACAGTAACAAAGTATTTGTACTTTGTTACTTCCCATCTCTGAAGGAGGAAAAGTATGGGGTTTTAGAATGGGGATTTCACTTAGCCTAAATCAGGGGTGCCCAAACTTTTTTGAATGGGGGCCAGATTAGATCATGTGAAAATGTTGGGGGGGCCAGGTGTTCTTGCATCATATGGGTTATAATTTTTTTAAATCAAAAATCACATACAAATGTACTCTAAATATTTTGTTTACCATCTGAAAACATTAGTTCTGCATGTGCTGTTCCTACTTGGTTCCTGTACAAACTGTATGATGGTGCTGTCATCATTAGGGGAAGGGAAACAATGCAAATTGAACTTGCTTGATTAACCAATACTGTGTAGAGGACCACATATAGTATATTTTGAAAGACAAGCCGAGGGCCACTTTAAATCTGTCTGCGGGCCACAATTGGCCCCAGGGCCGGACTTCAGACATGCCTGGCCTAAATGCATCAAATAAGGTCTGTGGCTAACAAAAGTTTATGGGCGTGGTCATTTGTGTTCAGCAATACAATTTTCACACACGTGGGCCACTTTTATGACTTTGAAACATCAATGTTTTTTTTAACACTGTTCAGTAAACATTTAACACTGTTCAGTAAACATTTCACACTGTTCAGTAAACATTTCACACTGTTCAGGAAACATTTCACACTGTTCAGTAAACTTCAAAAGCCATAAAAGTGGCCCACATGTGTGAATTAACCAAGAAGAAAATCCCTCTGAAGGTTAACATTTGTCTGAAATATTCGACTACCATTAAAGGACGGCTTTACCGTGGGGAATATGAATATATATCAATCTCACGCCCCTAAGGTTTTAGAATCTGTTGAAATTATTTGAAATTGGAGCTTCACTGCCTGACCTATCAGGCATCTCTCACATTTTTAGGGAAGCCGGGTGACGCGTTACGCGTCACCCGGCTTCCCTCCCCGCTTGCGGAACTCGAGGGCCTATGAACTACAAGTCTTGTGAGCCATGGTCCCGCCTCTAGAGGTCCTCCACGCCCCTTCAGAGCTCTCGACGAAAAGCAAAAGGCAGCCATCTTGTTCACCCGCATAGAATACTGTAGCTAGGTTAGCTTTCCATAGCTCCTTGCCAAGAGACCATGGGCCCTATTCTCCCACAGGCCTTCGGCACTAAAACGGGCCTTAACCGCAAAAAAACGTGCCTTGCGCCTGTTTTGGGACGATATCAATATGGCTTTACACTGCCAAATGCGCTTTAGGCCGAATGGGCGTGGCGCAGTCCCAGAATGGGCCAAAGTGGGCGTGTCGGCCTTAAATCTCGGCGTACTGATATCTTGGCACCTGCCTTAAATTTAGCGCTTTGCGCCTTTGAAAACCAGGCCTATTCACTGCGCCAGTGCACTTGTGCCTCTCCCCTGTCACCCTTCTCTGTCTCTCTCTGAAACCAGGCCTATTCAGTGCGCCAGTGCTCTTCTGCCTCTGAGTCACCCTTCTCTCTCTCTCTCTGACTCCCTCGCTCAAACAGACACAACACATAGCAGCACCCAGCTTCCCATAGGAAATAGCAGTTGTAAGTTTACTGCCGGTGAATGTCCACTCCCAGCATGCAATTGGGTCCTCCATTTCGCTACTATATAGCAACCAAATGAGCCGAAATAGATATAAAAGGTAGATCTAAAATAATGTGTAATGGTAAGACAACCTGCAATTGTCGAACATTTCAATATTGGACCAAATAAAACATGAAATGAAACACCACCCTATGTGAAACATATATGTCCTCTTGAGCCTATATATACCCTGTGTGGATTTAACGTGATTTAGGTAAGTGACAGCGGAACGCGCTTCGGAAGCTTCTACTGTCATCTGCTATACTGTGATGTGCGCTCCAATAACTTCGCCCTACTCCACATTTAGTTTTACAATAAAAACACATTTATGCAATGACTTTACATAATGTATGGTATATTTATGTGCATCATTCTACCTGCAGCAGGGGAGAGAAAACGATATCTTTCTGGACAAACTTTCACCAATCTAATAGGCTATATTTTTCTAGCTGATGCGTTTAGTACATTATTTTCACTTTGATCTTGCTATAGTGTAGCGTATTTACATGCTTGCAGTATTGAAACTGCAGTTAGATTGGTTTGAGAAGCATAATAATATGGAATAATAGCCTATAATGCAGGCAGACAGGCTGGATGAAGGGAGGGGGGGGGGGGCAGAGCGTTTGGCTTTCGTCTGGTTTTGCGGGATCACTGGAATTGGAGCTAAAAAGGCAAGCGTGCGATTCGTTTATTGCACTTATCCAATGAGCATGACGGTGCATAATTTTACGCCTAAAAGGCGTGGTTGTAATGCTTTGGGCTGCATCTAGCGCCAGCACGACGATATCAAGTGCGCCTTTCCACGCCCACTGCTTTGATCTGCGCCTGCCGCTCGGCCTAGAAACTGCGCCGATGCAACGATAGGGGCCCATATCTCTGGAACGGAAGCACCAGAAGACACGGGACTGGCGGCATTGGAAAGCTCGTCAAATTTTACATCTAGTAGTAGGTGAGTTGAAGTAACGAAATCAACGCTGAGCAATGTACCCATTTTTACACATTTTTACAGAAAATAGTTACAACATCAGATGCGCGTAACTCCTACGAAAATGCCTTAAAATGCATGATTTTTTTTTTATGAAGACATCTCCCAACATATATACTACCGTTTACATTTGGTGCAATTTGGAGGCAATTTTATTTTCGATTTATTTCTTCTTTGTATCTTTTATTGTCGAAGCCTTCTTCTTCTTCTTCTTCTTTGAGTTTTATGGCGGTTGGCAAACATATATGTGCATTACCGCCACCTACTGGAGTTTGATATCAGCCAAAGGCCTGAGGGGTGGGCATGGAAACGAAGGCCACGCGAGCCCAGTGCATTGTGGGAAATGTAGTATTTCGAGTCCCCGCACCCGCACCTCCCCCCCACCACCCCCCCCACACACACAGAGTGGATTTCTGGTGATATCTCAGGCTGTAAACAACCAATTTCAAAAATTTCAACGGATTTGAAAACCTTAGGGGCGTGATATTTAATATATATTCATATCCCCCACGGAAAAGCCGGCCTTTAAGCATGACACTCTAGAATACAATCTGAAGGGATAAACATGAATGTACCTGTGGCAGAGGCTTGTTGGGACCAGTTACATCACTGATCTGTGTCTTAGGCAGCAGAGGTTGTGAGTCCTCCATGGTAGTAGCTGTATCGCCGTCAGTCTGTAAACACATATTAAGGACAATATCTTAGATTATGAAAATATAACAAAAAAATGGCAATTTGATGTAAACACTGCATAACACACAATTAAATTGATGACTTGTTCAGACAAAATCTCTAAAATGAGATGCATGCCAATATGCACAAGACTTCTTAAACTTTTTCTGTCATTCTGGAGAGCTGACCGGGCTCTGCGTATCGGTTCAGCGGGTGCGAGTATGACTACTGGTCTGGAGTCAGCTGAGCTGAGCTGAGCTGGATACATGCTTTTGAGCGTCGCAATCACAACACAGCCCCCGCGAAATGACTCATTTCACTATCAGAATTTGATCCATTTGGTCCAATAACATTTAGAAAGTCTAGAAGTGCCGCATGATTACATTATTTTAGCCCATTCAAGTTAGCAGACTCAGAGTAAGTCGAGGGCTGAACCGAAAGTTACCCAGCAGACTGCAGAGCCTGGTGAGCTGCTCTACAGAGAGCCAATCACAAGCTGACATTTAGGGGAATGAACTATCTCTATTAATTCTACCCCGTTTCTTCTCGGTTTAATCATTGTTGTCATGCATTAAAACTAAAGTAATGAGCTTGTTTTGGAAATGTAAGGAGTAGAAAGTACAGATACTTGTGTTAAAATGTAGGGAGTAAAAGTAAAAAGTCGTCAGAAAAATAAATACTAAGTAAAGTACAGATACCCGAAAAATCTACTTAAGTACAGTAACAAAGTATTTGTACTTTGTTACTTCCCATCTCTGAAGGAGGAAATGTATGGGGTTTTAGAATGGGGATTTCACTTTGCCTAAATCAGGGGTGCCCAAACTTTTTTGAATGGGGGCCAGATTAGATCATGTGAAAATGTCGGGGGGCCAGGTGTTCTTGCATCATATGGGTTATAATTTTTTTTAATCAAAAATCACATACAAATGTACTCTAAATATTTTGTTTACAATCTGAAAACATTAGTTCTGCATGTGCTGTTCCTACTTGGTTCCTGTACAAACTGTATGATGGTGCTGTCATAGGTGAAGGGAAACAATGCAAATTGAACTTGCTTGATTAACCAATACTGTGTAGAGGACCACATATAGTATATTTTGAGAGACAAGCCGAGGGCTACTTTAAATCTGTCTGCGGGCCACAATTGGCCCCAGGGCCGGACTTCAGACATGCCTGGCCTAAATGCATCAAATAAGGTCTGTGGCTAACAAAAGTTTTTTGGGCGTGGTCATTTGTGTTCAGCAATATAATTTTTACACACGTGGGCCACTTTTATGACTTTGAAACATCAATGTGTTTTTTTAACACTGTTCAGTAAACATTTAACACTGTTCAGTAAACATTTCACACTGTTCAGGAAACATTTCACACTGTTCAGTAAACTTCAAAAGCCATAAAAGTGGCCCACATGTGTGAATTAACCAAGAAGAAAATCCCTCTGAAGGTTAACATTTGTCTGAAATATTCGACTACCATTAAGCATGACACTCTAGAATACAATCTGAAGGGATAAACATGAATGTACCTGTGGCAGAGGCTTGTTGGGACCAGTTACATCACTGATCTGTGTCTTAGGCAGCAGAGGTTGTGAGTCCTCCATGGTAGTAGCTGTATCGCCGTCTGTCTGTAAACACATATTAACACGTTCACTGCCAATGACGAGATATCTCGTCTTACAGAATCCAACCGTTGACTGCCAAAGACGAGATATCTCGTCTTAAAAAAAAAAAAAAAAATTGACGGTCGGGCGTGGATCAACGCTCCCCCCGTCTCCTATAAAAAATATTGGGGTCAGCGAACGTGTACAACCCATTCCACGGACCCACTAAGTGGCGACAGTGCTCTCCACACTAGGAAAAGCAGAGCCAAAACTGTAGGGTAACGCGCGAGGAAACCATTCTCTACTGTAAAATGGATTGGCGAAAACGCTTTCACTTTCGCGCATTATCGCGCTGGGAGCTGGCGGTGGGGGATTCCAAAAATAGACTGGGTGGAAAACACAGTTTGAAACACGCAGCATAAAGCCTAGAATCGCACAAAGCTTCATCAAAGCTCTCAAACCCAAGAAACAAGTGAGCCCTATCCACACTCGCTGCCAGGGAGGGAGGCTGCTCAAACTCGCAGCAGCAGCAGCAGCAGCAGAACACTCGCTTGTGACAAACGCAGGCTGAAAGCCACCAGACACGCCCACGGAGGGAGGAGTTTGAAGGAGAGGGCGTTCAGAACTATATTGTTTAGATGTCTGATCTCTCACTGATGCCAAAAATAAATGGTTAAAGTGACTGTTCTGCCTGTTTGATTGAATTTCACAAAACTGCGATTATCTCAGCTTTCACTCTCAGACGCTGAAACCATGCTGTACTCAACGGCTAATATCTACATAACTACTAACTCTACAAACTAACTCTTTTAGACAGAGAAAGCACACATTCTATTAGTACTTTTGTGAACTTTGTGTTCACAAACTCCAAGCAGAAAATAATCCTCGGCTCTTGTAAAATGAGCCAGAATCCTCAAAAAAACCCTCTGGCAGAACCTACCTACAGTAAAAAAAAAAAAAAGGCTGGCAGTGAATGTGTTAAGGACAAAATCTTAGATTATGAAAATATAACAAAAAAAAGCCAATTTGATGTAAACACTGCATAACACACAATTAAGTTGATGACTTGTTCAGACAAAATCTCTAAAATGAGATGCATGCCAATATGCACAAGACTTCTTAAACTTTTTCTGTCATTCTGGAGAGCTGACCGGGCTCTGCGTATCGGTTCAGCGGGTGCGAGTATGACTACTGGTCTGGAGTCAGCTGAGCTGAGCTGAGCTGGATACATGCTTTTGAGCATCGCAATCACAACACAGCCCCCGCGAAATGACTCATTTCACTATCAGAATTTGATCCATTTGGTCCAATAACATTTAGAAAGTCTAGAAGTGCAGCATGATTACATTATTTTAGCCCATTCAAGTTAGCAGACTCAGAGTAAGTCGAGGGCTGAACCGAAAGTTACCCAGCAGACTGCAGAGCCTGGTGAGCTGCTCTACAGAGAGCCAATCACAAGCTGACATTTAGGGGAATGAACTATCTCTATTAATTCTACCCCGTTTCTTCTCGGTTTAATCATTGTTGTCATGCATTAAAACTAAAGTAATGAGCTTGTTTTGGAAATGTAAGGAGTAGAAAGTACAGATACTTGTGTTAAAATGTAGGGAGTAAAAGTAAAAAGTCGTCAGAAAAATAAATACTAAGTAAAGTACAGATACCCGAAAAATCTACTTAAGTACAGTAACAAAGTATTTGTACTTTGTTACTTCCCATCTCTGAAGGAGGAAATGTATGGGGTTTTAGAATGGGGATTTCACTTTGCCTAAATCAGGGGTGCCCAAACTTTTTTGAATGGGGGCCAGATTAGATCATGTGAAAATGTCGGGGGGCCAGGTGTTCTTGCATCATATGGGTTATATTTTTTTTTAATCAAAAATCACATACAAATGTACTCTAAATATTTTGTTTACAATCTGAAAACATTAGGGGCTCTATTCTCCCACAGGCCATCGGCGCTATTACGGGCCTTAACCGCAAAAAAACGTGCCTTGCGCCTGTTTCGGCAAGATAGCAATAGGCTTTAGGCTGCCAAATGCGCTTTAGGCCGAATGGGCGTGGCGCAGTCCCAAAGTGGGCGTGTCGGCGCTAAATACCAGCCTAGTGATATCTTGGGACCTGGCCTACATTTAGCGCTTTGCGCTTTTGTAAAGCAGGCCTATTCTGTGCCTTCACTGCTTCTTCTCTGTCACCCTTCTCTCTCTCTCTCTCTGAGTTCCCAGCATGCATTGTGTTTCTTCATTTCGCTACTAAATAGCCACCAAATGAGCCAAAATAGATATAAAAGGTAGTTCTAAATTAATGTGTAATGGTAACACAGCCTGCCATTGTCAACATTTCAATATTGGACCAAATAAAACCTCGAAATGAAAACACCACCCTATGTGAAACATATATGTCCTCCTGGGCCTATATATACCCCTTGTCGAGTTAACGTGATTTAGAGAAGTAACAGCGGAACGCGCTTCGGAACGCGCTTCTAATGGCATCTGCTATACTGTGATGTCCCTCCAATAACTTGGCCCTATTTCACATTTAGTTTTACAATAAAAACACATTTATGCAATGACTTGACATAATGTAGGGTATATTTATGTGCATCATCCTTCCTGCAGCAGGCGAGAGAAAATGATATCTTTCTGGACAAACTTTCACCAATCTAATAGGCTATATTTTTCTAGCTGATGCATAGAACATTATTTTCACTTTGATCTTGCTATAGTGTAGCGTATTTACATGCTTGCAGTATTGAAACTGCAGTTAGATTGGTTTGAGAAGCATAATAATATGGAATAATAGCCTATAATGCAGACAGACAGGCTGGATGAAGGGAGGGGGGGGGGGGGGGCAGAGCGTTTGGCTTTCGTCCGGTTTTGCGGGATCACTGGAATTGGAGCTAAAAAGGCAAGCGTGCGATTCGTTTATTGCACTTATCCAATGAGCATGACGGTGCATAATTTTACGCCTAAAAGGCGTGGTTGTAATGCTTTGGGCTGCATCTAGCGCCAGCACGACGATATCAAGTGCGCCTTTCCACGCCCACTGCTTTGATCTGCGCCTGCCGCTCGGCCTAGAAACTGCGCCGATGCAACGATAGGGGCCTAGTTCTGCATGTGCTGTTCCTACTTGGTTCCTGTACAAACTGTATGATGGTGCTGTCATAGGTGAAGGGAAACAATGCAAATTGAACTTGCTTGATTAACCAATACTGTGTAGAGGACCACATATAGTATATTTTGAGAGACAAGCCGAGGGCTACTTTAAATCTGTCTGCAGGCCACAATTGGCCCCAGGGCCGGACTTCAGACATGCCTAGCCTAAATGCATCAAATAAGGTCTGTGGCTAATAAAAGTGTATGGGCGTGGTCATTTGTGTTCAGCAATATAATTTTTACACACGTGGGCCACTTTTATGACTTTGAAACATCAATGTGTTTTTTTAACACTGTTCAGTAAACATTTAACACTGTTCAGTAAACATTTCACACTGTTCAGGAAACATTTCACACTGTTCAGTAAACTTCAAAAGCCATAAAAGTGGCCCACATGTGTGAATTAACCAAGAAGAAAATCCCTCTGAAGGTTAACATTTGTCTGAAATATTCGACTACCATTAAGCATGACACTCTAGAATACAATCTGAAGGGATAAACATGAATGTACCTGTGGCAGAGGCTTGTTGGGACCAGTTACATCACTGATCTGTGTCTTAGGCAGCAGAGGTTGTGAGTCCTCCATGGTAGTAGCTGTATCGCCGTCTGTCTGTAAACACATATTAACACATTCACTGCCAGCCGTTTTTTTTTTACTGTAGGTAGCTTCTGCCAGAGGGTTTTTTTGAGGATTCTGGCTCATCTTTCAACAGCCGAGGATTATTTTGTGTTAGGATTTTGTGAACACAAAATATCTCAAAAGAACTACCGTAAATTTCGGACTATAAGCCGCGGCTTTTCCCCCGTTTTTTGGCCCCTGCGGCTTATATAACGGTGCGGCTTATCTATGGATTTTTTCAGAAAAACAAAACAAAAAAAAAAACGGAATTCTCTCTTCTTTAGCACTCTTTCTAACTATAAATCCACTTCTGTTTTAATTTCCTCTCTTGCCCTCTTTTCACCACACCGCGGACACTGTGTGCACTGTAAAAAAAAACACAGGTGGTGTTGTGTTATGTTGTTTTGTTGAAATGTTAATAAATGGGAGCTTCCTCAAACAGCCATCTCTTTCCCGACAATCCCCTCTGTGCACGAACCCTTACATATGGTAATTAAACATTAAAACACACAAAAAAAAAAAAAAAAAAAAAAACATTAAAACACCCGTGGCTTATAGTCCGGTGCGGCTTATATATGTAACAAACAGGCAATTTTGCTGCTGCGGCTTATACTCCGGTGCGGCTTATAGTACGGAAATTACGGTAATAGAATGTGTGCTTTCTCTGTCTAAAAGAGTTAGTTTGTAGAGTTAGTAGTTATGTAGGCATTAGCATTTGAATACAGCATGGTTTCAGCGTCTGAAAATTTAAGCTGAGATAAATGGCTTTTTGTGAAATTCGATAGAACAGTCACTTTAAATTTATTTTTGGCATCAGTAAGACGTCAGACATCTAAACAATAGTTTTGAACAGTAATTTCCTCCATAACAGCAGGAAACTCCCCTCTCCTTCAAAGTCCTCCCTCCGTGTGTGTTCTTCTCCTCCCTCCGTGGCTCTGCATGCAGCGGGCGTGTCACAAGTGAGTTGCTGCTGCTGCTGCTGCTGCCTGCCTGTCTGCTGGCGGCCGCTCTGAGTCTGGATGGGCTCGCTCGTTTCTTGGGGTTTCGGCTAGCTTTGATGAAGCTTTTGCGATTCTGGTCTTATTTATGCTGTGTGTTTCAAAGTGTGTCGCACCCATAATCTATTATGCAAATTTGCAATCCCCCACCGCCAGCACCCAGCGCGAAAGCGAAAGCGTTTTCGCCCCATCCATTTTCATGAGAATGGCTTCCTCATGCTGCTGTCTTTGCTTGGCTTTCAATAGTCTGGAGAGCACTGTCGCCACTTAGTGGGTCGGTGGAATGGATTGTACACGTTCGGTGGCTCCCATATTATAATAGGAGATGTAAAAGGGTTAGATCACCGTCCCACCGTCAATTTTTTTTTTTTTTTTTTAAGACGAGATATCTCGTCAACGGCAGTCAACCGTTGGATTTTTTAAGACGAGATATCTCGTCAACGGCAGTGAACGTGTTAAGGACAAAATCTTAGATTATGAAAATATAACAAAAAAAAAGCCAATTTGATGTAAACACTGCATAACACACAATTAAGTTGATGACTTGTTCAGACAAAATCTCTAAAATGAGATGCATGCCAATATGCACAAGACTTCTTAAACTTTTTCTGTCATTCTGGAGAGCTGACCGGGCTCTGCGTATCGGTTCAGCGGGTGCGAGTATGACTACTGGTCTGGAGTCAGCTGAGCTGAGCTGAGCTGGATACATGCTTTTGAGCATCGCAATCACAACACAGCCCCTGCGAAATGACTCATTTCACTATCAGAATTTGATCCATTTGGTCCAATAACATTTAGAAAGTCTAGAAGTGCCGCATGATTACATTATTTTAGCCCATTCAAGTTAGCAGACTCAGAGTAAGTCGAGGGCTGAACCGAAAGTTACCCAGCAGACTGCAGAGCCTGGTGAGCTGCTCTACAGAGAGCCAATCACAAGCTGACATTTAGGGGAATGAACTATCTCTATTAATTCTACCCCGTTTCTTCTCGGTTTAATCATTGTTGTCATGCATTAAAACTAAAGTAATGAGCTTGTTTTGGAAATGTAAGGAGTAGAAAGTACAGATACTTGTGTTAAAATGTAGGGAGTAAAAGTAAAAAGTCGTCAGAAAAATAAATACTAAGTAAAGTACAGATACCCGAAAAATCTACTTAAGTACAGTAACAAAGTATTTGTACTTTGTTACTTCCCATCTCTGAAGGAGGAAATGTATGGGGTTTTAGAATGGGGATTTCACTTTGCCTAAATCAGGGGTGCCCAAACTTTTTTGAATGGGGGATTAGATCATGTGAAAATGTCGGGGGGCCAGGTGTTCTTGCATCATATGGGTTATAATTTTTTTTAATCAAAAATCACATACAAATGTACTCTAAATATTTTGTTTACAATCTGAAAACATTAGTTCTGCATGTGCTGTTCCTACTTGGTTCCTGTACAAACTGTATGATGGTGCTGTCATAGGTGAAGGGAAACAATGCAAATTGAACTTGCTTGATTAACCAATACTGTGTAGAGGACCACATATAGTATATTTTGAGAGACAAGCCGAGGGCTACTTTAAATCTGTCTGCGGGCCACAATTGGCCCCAGGGCCGGACTTCAGACATGCCTGGCCTAAATGCATCAAATAAGGTCTGTGGCTAACAAAAGTTTATGGGCGTGGTCATTTGTGTTCAGCAATATAATTTTTACACACGTGGGCCACTTTTATGACTTTGAAACATCAATGTGTTTTTTTAACACTGTTCAGTAAACATTTAACACTGTTCAGTAAACATTTCACACTGTTCAGGAAACATTTCACACTGTTCAGTAAACTTCAAAAGCCATAAAAGTGGCCCACATGTGTGAATTAACCAAGAAGAAAATCCCTCTGAAGGTTAACATTTGTCTGAAATATTCGACTACCATTAAGCATGACACTCTAGAATACAATCTGAAGGGATAAACATGAATGTACCTGTGGCAGAGGCTTGTTGGGACCAGTTACATCACTGATCTGTGTCTTAGGCAGCAGAGGTTGTGAGTCCTCCATGGTAGTAGCTGTATCGCCGTCTGTCTGTAAACACATATTAACACATTCACTGCCAGCCGTTTTTTTTTTTACTGTAGGTAGCTTCTGCCAGAGGGTTTTTTTGAGGATTCTGGCTCATCTTTCAACAGCCGAGGATTATTTTGTGTTAGGATTTTGTGAACACAAAATATCTCAAAAGAACTACCGTAAATTTCGGACTATAAGCCGCGGCTTTTCCCCCGTTTTTTGGCCCCTGCGGCTTATATAACGGTGCGGCTTATCTATGGATTTTTTCAGAAAAAAAAAACGGAATTCTCTCTTCTTTAGCACTCTTTCTAACTATAAATCCACTTCTGTTTTAATTTCCTCTCTTGCCCTCTTTTCACCACACCGCGGACACTGTGTGCACTGTAAAAAAAAACACAGGTGGTGTTGTGTTATGTTGTTTTGTTGAAATGTTAATAAATGGGAGCTTCCTCAAACAGCCATCTCTTTCCCGACAATCCCCTCTGTGCACGAACCCTTACATATGGTAATTAAACATTAAAACACACAAAAAAAAAAAAAAAAAAAAAAAACATTAAAACACCCGTGGCTTATAGTCCGGTGCGGCTTATATATGTAACAAACAGGCAATTTTGCTGCTGCGGCTTATACTCCGGTGCGGCTTATAGTACGGAAATTACGGTAATAGAATGTGTGCTTTCTCTGTCTAAAAGAGTTAGTTTGTAGAGTTAGTAGTTATGTAGGCATTAGCATTTGAATACAGCATGGTTTCAGCGTCTGAAAATTTAAGCTGAGATAAATGGCTTTTTGTGAAATTCGATAGAACAGTCACTTTAAATTTATTTTTGGCATCAGTAAGACGTCAGACATCTAAACAATAGTTTTGAACAGTAATTTCCTCCATAACAGCAGGAAACTCCCCTCTCCTTCAAAGTCCTCCCTCCGTGTGTGTTCTTCTCCTCCCTCCGTGGCTCTGCATGCAGCGGGCGTGTCACAAGTGAGTTGCTGCTGCTGCTGCTGCTGCCTGCCTGTCTGCTGGCGGCCGCTCTGAGTCTGGATGGGCTCGCTCGTTTCTTGGGGTTTCGGCTAGCTTTGATGAAGCTTTTGCGATTCTGGTCTTATTTATGCTGTGTGTTTCAAAGTGTGTCGCACCCATAATCTATTATGCAAATTTGCAATCCCCCACCGCCAGCACCCAGCGCGAAAGCGAAAGCGTTTTCGCCCCATCCATTTTCATGAGAATGGCTTCCTCATGCTGCTGTCTTTGCTTGGCTTTCAATAGTCTGGAGAGCACTGTCGCCACTTAGTGGGTCGGTGGAATGGATTGTACACGTTCGGTGGCTCCCATATTATAATAGGAGATGTAAAAGGGTTAGATCACCGTCCCACCGTCAATTTTTTTTTTTTTTTTTTAAGACGAGATATCTCGTCAACGGCAGTCAACCGTTGGATTTTTTAAGACGAGATATCTCGTCAACGGCAGTGAACGTGTTAAGGACAAAATCTTAGATTATGAAAATATAACAAAAAAAAGCCAATTTGATGTAAACACTGCATAACACACAATTAAGTTGATGACTTGTTCAGACAAAATCTCTAAAATGAGATGCATGCCAATATGCACAAGACTTCTTAAACTTTTTCTGTCATTCTGGAGAGCTGACCGGGCTCTGCGTATCGGTTCAGCGGGTGCGAGTATGACTACTGGTCTGGAGTCAGCTGAGCTGAGCTGAGCTGGATACATGCTTTTGAGCATCGCAATCACAACACAGCCCCTGCGAAATGACTCATTTCACTATCAGAATTTGATCCATTTGGTCCAATAACATTTAGAAAGTCTAGAAGTGCCGCATGATTACATTATTTTAGCCCATTCAAGTTAGCAGACTCAGAGTAAGTCGAGGGCTGAACCGAAAGTTACCCAGCAGACTGCAGAGCCTGGTGAGCTGCTCTACAGAGAGCCAATCACAAGCTGACATTTAGGGGAATGAACTATCTCTATTAATTCTACCCCGTTTCTTCTCGGTTTAATCATTGTTGTCATGCATTAAAACTAAAGTAATGAGCTTGTTTTGGAAATGTAAGGAGTAGAAAGTACAGATACTTGTGTTAAAATGTAGGGAGTAAAAGTAAAAAGTCGTCAGAAAAATAAATACTAAGTAAAGTACAGATACCCGAAAAATCTACTTAAGTACAGTAACAAAGTATTTGTACTTTGTTACTTCCCATCTCTGAAGGAGGAAATGTATGGGGTTTTAGAATGGGGATTTCACTTTGCCTAAATCAGGGGTGCCCAAACTTTTTTGAATGGGGGATTAGATCATGTGAAAATGTCGGGGGGCCAGGTGTTCTTGCATCATATGGGTTATAATTTTTTTTAATCAAAAATCACATACAAATGTACTCTAAATATTTTGTTTACAATCTGAAAACATTAGTTCTGCATGTGCTGTTCCTACTTGGTTCCTGTACAAACTGTATGATGGTGCTGTCATAGGTGAAGGGAAACAATGCAAATTGAACTTGCTTGATTAACCAATACTGTGTAGAGGACCACATATAGTATATTTTGAGAGACAAGCCGAGGGCTACTTTAAATCTGTCTGCGGGCCACAATTGGCCCCAGGGCCGGACTTCAGACATGCCTGGCCTAAATGCATCAAATAAGGTCTGTGGCTAACAAAAGTTTATGGGCGTGGTCATTTGTGTTCAGCAATATAATTTTTACACACGTGGGCCACTTTTATGACTTTGAAACATCAATGTGTTTTTTTAACACTGTTCAGTAAACATTTCACACTGTTCAGTAAACATTTAACACTGTTCAGTAAACATTTAACACTGTTCAGTAAACATTTCACGCTGTTGTTCAGTAAACATTTCACACTGTTGTTCAGTAAACATTTCACACTGTTGTTCAGTAAACATTTAACACTGTTGTTCAGTAAACATTTAACACTGTTCAGTAAACATTTCACACTGTTCAGTAAACATTTAACACTGTTCAGTAAACATTTCACACTGTTCAGTAACAAACAAACAAAACAAAAGTTTATGGGCGTGGTCATTTGTGTTCAGCAATACAATTTTCACACACGTGGGCCACTTTTATGACTTTGAAACATCAATGTTTTTTTTAACACTGTTGAGTAAACATTTAACACTGTTCAGTAAACATTCAACACTGTTCAGTAAACAGTTCACACTGTTCAGTAAACATTTCACACTGTTCAGTAAACATTTCACAGTGTTCAGTAAACATTTCACACTGTTCAGTCAACATTTCACACTGTTCAGTAAACATTTCACACTGTTCAGTAAACATTTCACACTGTTGTTCAGTAAACATTTCACATGTTCAGTAAACATTTCACACTGTTCAGTAAACTTCAAAAGCCATAAAAGTGGCCCACGTGTGAATTAACCAAGAAGAAAATCCCTCTGAAGGTTAACATTTGTCTGAAATATTCGACTACCATTAAGCATGACACTCTAGAATACAATCTGAAGGGATAAACATGAATGTACCTGTGGCAGAGGCTTGTTGGGACCAGTTACATCACTGATCTGTGTCTTAGGCAGCAGAGGTTGTGAGTCCTCCATGGTAGTAGCTGTATCGCCGTCTGTCTGTAAACACATATTAAGGACAAAATCTTAGTTTATGAAAATATAACAAAAAAAAAGCCAATTTGATGTAAACACTGCATAACACACAATTAAATTGATGACTTGTTCAGACAAAATCTCTAAGATGAGATGCATGCCAATATGCACAAGACTTCTTAAACTTTTTTTGTCATGCCCCACTTTGGAGGAGGACAAATGTTCATGCCCCACCGCCCCAACAAAAGTGTAACAAGTTGAACTTTTATTGAAATAACATCAAGTGTGCAATCACTTTGTTATAACAATATCAATAAAGTTCTATCTGTGCAAAAAATAACAAATATTTGGCAAGACAAATTTGCATTAAGTCTTAT
This sequence comes from Poromitra crassiceps, assembly GCF_964638095.1. Taxonomy (NCBI): domain Eukaryota; kingdom Metazoa; phylum Chordata; class Actinopteri; order Beryciformes; family Melamphaidae; genus Poromitra; species Poromitra crassiceps. Next base: position 24,020 of record NW_028151780.1, on the reverse strand, counting down.
TATCACTGTATTAGTGGCTGCAATGAACCTGTTTTGCACTGCACATATTTTCAAAATAATAACAATAAAGTGCAACCTGTGCAAAACTAAACAAAACACGTTCAAATATTTGGCAATATAAATTAACCATCCATGGAATCAATGCGAAGTCACTACAGAAGCGGGGTTCATTTATTGCTTGCCGGGAAAGAAGTCTGATGTCAAAATGGTCAAAACATTGGTTCCGCGCTGCATTTCTGCATTTCCGCCTGCGCCCCACCTGTAATAGCCTGGTAAACCAGCCCGTCACGTGAACTCACATTTCATTTGGTTCTGCGTGACGGTCTGGCCCCAACTCTTCACCCAGTCCTTACAGGGGCGGGAGCATGGGCGGGCATAGTTGCCTTGGCAGACAACTCCTTCAGCCAATCAGCGTCGGATCCAGTCAAACCCAAATCCACTCGGGAGAATGGTAAAAACATATTTTCCGCCGAGAAACTCTGCGGTTGCGGCGATACTCCTGTACTTGTTTAATTGTTGTTATTGAGTCTATTTCTGCAATAACTGCACTTTATGGCTGTTTAAACTAGACAAACGCTGACATTACTCCTTGAGACGATCAGGCAAGGAGGCGGCCATTATTGTTTTGTTAGTGCAGTGCTAGTAGCGTTCCTGATTGGCCAACTTGCGCTGTCAATCACATGACTTATTGGCTCTTCCACTCTGCAGCTTAAACACCCTCCCAGGCTTAAGGGACGTCACGCAGAACCAAATCAAATGTGAGTTCACATGACGGGCTGGTTTACCAGGCTACACCTGTAATGCCACTGCGCCCCACAGGGGGGAAACACTGGTTCATGATAACCTTTTTACGCAGGTGATTTAGTGATATTTCTCCATGCAGCGTTCAGCTGCAATCAGCAGGGACCAGGTCAAACGTGCTTGGGAGTGAATACAAAATGGCCGCCTTTTTTTACTTTCACGTATGCCTTTCTTGCTGGATGAGGTGATTTCCCCTGTATTTTTTTTTATGAATGAGGTGAACATTCGCACCATTCCAGCTTGCCGCTCCTACGCTTTCAGGTGGAGGTGGGTTGCAGGGTAACCCGGCGCTGTGACTAGGTCCACTGGCGGAACGAAAGGCGATTACCCACCAACCCGCATTCACAACTTTCACATCGGAGGCGCGGATCTCATTTTCCGTGCATTTTACGGCTTTCAAGGCCGGTGTGAAAGCGGCCTCTCTCTCTCTCTCTCTCTCTCTCAGGTTACAGGAAAACAAGTGGAAAAAGTGAACAACGAGCACACTGCAAAAAATATACAGCTCCGGTGCAGGGGTCAAGTCTGTATCTTGGGGGAGGACTTTTTGACATTAAATCACTGCATGATAGACTTGTGGGGGGGCACACTTGCTTTCTCTGGGGGTCCAGTAGTCAAGATGATCCACATCCCTACCACTCCGGGGGAGCACCCCAGGGTTAGCGACAGCGTCACTGTTGCACACTGTCCCCTCCCAGCGTTTCCCGCCCCTGGCCATGAGACTCCCCTACTGGTAGCACACCTCCACCCGCAACAGCCCTCAGCGTCACACCCCTGGCCCCTCCCCCAACCCTGGCCCCCCAATTTTTATTTTAGCTCACATACCTCTGAAGGTGTTCAGGACTGGTCAGCCACCAATATTGGACAATCTAGGGAGCCGTAGTCAGCGCTGCTCATTTTCAGTGTGAAAGCCTAGTGGAAAAAAATACACAGGACTTGTTAATAATGCAATTAGTAAATGTGTTTTGATGCCATATCTACAGGACTACTTTGTTACAAACACTCAATACTACATGTTTCCCCAGCATGGTCAGAACAGAGGGTGCTTCCCAGTTTTCACTTCATTTATTTCTGTGAACTGTTAAATATCTTTTTCCTTTCTTTACTTGGTACATTGGTAAATGGAGAAAGCAGCAAAAGCCAACAGGGTGTGGCTGCCTCAGAAGTCCTCAAACAGTAGAACTCTCTGGCTGCTCCAGCACAACACATTCTCACAGCCAAGTCCTCAAACAGTAGAACTCTCTGGCTGCTCCAGCACAACACATTCTCACAGTCAAGTCCTCAAACAGTAGAACTCTCTGGCTGCTCCAGCACAACATATTCTCACAGTCAAGTCCTCAAACAGTATAACTCTCTGGCTGCTCCAGCACAACACATTCTCACAGTCAAGTCCTCAAACAGTAGAACTCTCTGGCTGCTCCAGCACAACACATTCTCACAGTCAAGTCCTCAAACAGTAGAACTCTCTGGCTGCTCCAGCACAACACATTCTCACAGTCAAGTCCTCAAACAGTAGAACTCTCTGGCTGCTCCAGCACAACACATTCTCACAGTCAAGTCCTTAAACAGTAGAACTCGCTGGCTGCTCCAGCACAACACATTCTCACAGTCAAGTCCTCAAACAGTAGAACTCTCTGGCTGCTCCAGCACAACACATTCTCACAGTCAAGTCCTCAAACAGTAGAACATTTGCTCAGGAACTTTTTTCACACCCGGGGTAACTCTCTTACTTTGGTCGGGGTTGACGTGGTTGGCTGACGAGGTTGGCAGTGAACGTTGTAGGGTTAGGCACGAGGTAGTCTCGCTGGCCAGCCTCCTCTCGCTTCCGTGAGAGGAGTCTGGCTGCATGGAAACAGGCTACTGGGATAAGCCCTCCCCTGCTCTACTCTGCTCTCCCATTGGAGCGACTGTTTCAGTCGGTGCCAGATGTCCGCTCCCGGCTTATTACAAGCTTTGTCATTGCCTCCGACCATGTCAATCAGAGCGGCTTCCGCTCCCTCCTCCTTATGTGTAGCTGTAAATAGTGAAAACAACAACGCTAATGAGCTAGCAAGCTAACAGCAGAAACCTACACGCTAGCTCGTTGCTACACGCTGAAAATGGCAAGTTGGATTATTGGAAACTATTTTCCCATAGCACTGCAGCCACGTGGCGGCAGCGAAACTAGGCACGAGGTTGACGAGGTCGGGGTTAGGCAATAGCCCCCCTGATGGTTGGTTAGGGGTTAGGTTTGGGGTTAGGTCAAGCCAGTCTCTTCCACAATCTTTTTCTTATGCTCCAGAGCAGGGTAGGAAATTCACTCCCCCACCCCCCACCCCTTTTTCCATGGAATATGTTTTGGGGGCATTTTGGATAAATTCCAGGGCAATTTTTTTAATCAAATGTTGGGAAATACCTTATCATAGTTCGTCTATGTTGCATGACAGACCAATATTCAATAACTCGTATCCAAACTTATTTTATTTCTAAAAGTAAGCAAAAATACTAAACGGCTTTCATTGAAACAAACTGAAAAAGTTAGGCCTATATCCTTATTTCTCTACTCTTTCTGTTACAGGAGGCAATAGAGTCTATCTGCCCCTGTAACGGGGGTCATCACTAGGGGTGCTCCAAAAAATTGATTCTTGAAAGGATTGCGATTCTCAATGCCACGATTCCTGGATCGATTCCAAACTCCCAATAATCGATTCTTCAATGTCAAATTTTTAATGCTGTGGATGTCTTTTTGAGGTGCACGTGAAGGCATCACCTCGCCGCGGAACCAATGGTGTCCTTTGAAAAAAGCATGTGATCTACTCATCATAGGAAGAGCGGAAAGCTCTCAGCTCAGACGGGCTTGGCTCAGAGCCACAAGCCAACCTAGCTGGCTGCCAACGGTCACATAAACAGATGGAAATAAAATGTGTCAGACGATGGTTTTGTACACGGGAGACAGGGCTACAGTTGCAGCAGACAATAGTGCTAGCTAGCATTAGCTGGCTGGCATGAATGAGATGGCTAGTTAGCATTTTACTGTTGATGGCTAGCGGTAGCGATGTTAGCATTAACATCAACGTTACAGTGTATATGACAACAGTCGTGAAAGCGGCTAGCCGCTCGCAATCTTCAAAAAGTCCATTGACTATCTGGCTATCGTTATGCATGCTGTCTGGTAGACCATTTATAATTTAGCAGCTATCTGAATATGCTGCTATGGTTTCACTCTGTGCTTCCTTTATCAAACTACAGCTAATGTTAGCTGCTCAACAACATCCAGTGTGTCTAACATTAGTAGTCAGGCGCAGGTGTGTATTCAGAACACTGTCAGTGGCCGCAGGGCCGTAGCCAGGGATTTCGGGCCCCATGAAAGGATATCATATCAGGCCCACGGATGCCGGCGTCCGAAGGGCGGCTGTGAAAATTTTTGGCCATTTGAAGCCCAATTTAGAGGAATATCTCATTTTAAATCAGAGAGTTCCCCAAACTTTTGAGTTTGAAAAAGTAGCCGGATCATGTTCGCGGCATCACCCAGGTGGGTGCTACACATCGGTGGTGGATGAGTTGAGTTCCCTCCCCCTCCCTCCCCATATGTGAAGCACTTTGAGTATCTAGAAAGGTGCTATATAAATCCAATCAATTAGTATTATTATTATTGTAAAAATATATAGCCTATATGAATGAAACATCTAATTACAGTAAACGCACGCCTTGGGACATCACTGCATAATTGCGCAGCAGCCCTCTCTCTCTTCCCTCTCTCGTTCTCCCCTCCCCTCTCTCTCTCTCTCTCTTGCTCTCTCTCGCTCTCTCCCCCTCTCTCTTTTCTCTCTCTCTCTCTCACTGCTTCTCTGCTTGCTCTCAGCAAGAAAGAAGGTGGTGACATGCTGCGCTATTCATGTTCAACCATCATGTTCGCGGCGTTTGTTCCAGTGGTCCTTTTCCCAATTAATAAACAAACCTCCAATATATATTGATGAGTGTGACAATTGAAATAATACAAATAAACATCCTTATAAAGGCCCAATGCTCAATTTAATTATAAATAAAACAATATCCATATTGCAAAACACAAACAGGCAATATATATTTTTAAGAACAAAGAAAATACTAATAACTGTATGTTTCCCACAGGATTTGGAGAGATTGTGGTGGGTAGACCTTGCTTGGACCCTCTTGGGGGGTTCGGGGGGCCATGCCCCCTGTAAGAAAAATGTGTAAATTTTAAACTAAAATGACTGAATCTGGTTCACTTTGAGAACCAATTTAAGAGGCTAGATCAGGGGTGGGCAATTATTTTTCATGGGGGGCCACATGAGAAACCCAGATTGTTGCCAGGGGCCGAACAAATATTGTCATGCCGTAACCCAGGAACTTTGATGATAGAGAGGACCACAAAAAATTGTCCTCGCCACCAGAGGGCCAGATTTTGCTGAGGGTTGGGGGCCGAACGGCGCTGGCGTGGAAAAATGTGGGGCATTTGAAGTCAGGTTTAGAGGAATAACTCATTTTAAATTAACAGTTGTGATGTCATTATTCAGTCTAAACACCAATATTTGATCCTTTTCTCACTCACTCCTATATCACCACTTGCTCTCCCTGCAGGGCTTGAAATTAGCTTTTTTGGCCACCTGCCAATATGGCTGCTAGAAGTTACCAGCCAATTAGAATTTCCACTAGCCAAAATGTTTTTCTTGAAATAAACCAGAATATGAGTGGGTTAATTTTAGGGCTGGCACGGATCACGGATAATCCGTGACCCGTACGGATCAGCCCCCACGGTTCGGAACGCGGTTCGGAACGTCAATGGTCCGCGGACCCCCCCCCCCTTCGTTTCATTTAACGTTTAATGTTAGTGTATGAGAACGCCTGCAGCGCAGCCAGACACAGACAGGCATCATCATGGCATGCACAAGTGAGCTTCCTCATCCCTTGTCGCCGCTGTAAAGTCTCTCTGAAGGCTGTGGCTAGAGGCTACTAAAGACAACAAACTTATTTCAACACCTCTGAAAAAGCACAGGAATGCGATCAGTGTGTTGCGGGCTGCACAAGATAACGAGAGCCACAACACACACACACACACACACGCGCGCATACGTTTCACGAACACATTATCACCGGACGGTGAAATGTTGCCTTGGACACATAACAACAAAACAACATGTGGGGCCACCGAGTAGCTTAACGTAGCATCAACGTTATGTTTCCAGACTCACCCGGTCTGGTCTGTACCCGTGTCAAGTGACTACGTTAGCAAGCAACAGCCAGGAAGTTAGGCGCAGTGCCACCTAAAACAGGAAGTTGGGTTGTTCTGCCTTCAGAGTAAAAGCATAAATTGTGTCATGAGAAAAAATATTTTTTGAGCTGTGCAGGGCAACAAATGGTTAGAGAAGTATAATAGTATTAAAAAATCAAATCGAAAATCTAATTTTGAGAGAAAAAATCTGATATAGCCTATATATTTTTTTTTTTGCTGAACCGAAAAATCCGTGATCCGTGGCTCAAAATCCGTCACGCGATCTGATCCATGGGTTTTCTGATCCGTGCCAGCCCCAGTTAATTTAAGCATAAGTATCAGTAAGTGGCCCGGGATGTTGAGGGTCACACGGGAGTTGAATTTGAAGTTCAGCATGAATAAATCTTTTGTCATTTTTTGTCTTAGATTTGCCTTTGTGTGTTATTGCAATATAAAACTACATCATTGAGAATCGATTCTAGATTCTGGAATCGGATCGTGACCCCAAGAATCGGAATCGGATCGGATCGTGGCTTAGTAGGATCGGAGCACCCCTAGTCACCACAGTAGGCATGAAGAGTTTTTAAAGCTTCACAAGCCAAAAGGTTGAGAACCACTGGTCTAGTTCGTAGACGAATATGACAAGATTAAAATTAGCGATGCAACAATTCCAAAAATTGAAATTGTGGCAATTGTTATTATTCCATGTAATTTGTGTTACTTCTTAGTGTCTTAGATACAACAGGGTGAGATAAAGGCTACATCCCGCCAATGTTCAAGTAGCCTCTGATACAGGGGTGGCCAACTATTTTTCATGAACAAATATTGTCATGCCGTAACGGCGACCAAGATGGCGGACAGACAGAAACCTGCCGTGTTTGTTTGCTAGTTTTTTAGTATTTTAATCTGTTTTATATGGGTGCAGCTCAACGTGCCCTAGTGCTAAGTATTCGCTCACCGAAAGTGCACAGGCTGCATGCCTTTTTGGGCGAGTTGCAACAGAGCTTTTATGATTTTTTCGTAGGTATCCTGCTCTATGGGATAGCCTATGTAAAGCGTGCTCCCGCCAGAGCCGCGGAGTGCTGTATATATTTGTATATATAGTACCTGGCCCTGAAAGTTTGTTTGTTTGATAGTTGTTTTTTGTCTCGCCTGGAGAGTTCCCTGAAATCACCACGCAGAGCTCGGCGATCCAGGAACCCTCTATTTTTAAGAGCCTGCTAACCCGAGAAAATCTCTGGTCGTGCTTGCACTTAGCCGGCCGGACCCTCTGCCATCTACGCCCGCTAACCTGGCCCGGAGATGCCGGGTGGGGAGCGTCATGCACCAGCAGCTTCTGGTTTTAAACAGAGACCTCGTCTAAAACCTACGATTCATGAAACTACTGATGGAAAAGTTATTGTTGAGGATGAGTTCCTTAATTTCCTTGCAGTAAAAATCAAAACGATGGCCCAGGACGAGATAATTCTGGTAGCCTCTAACAACTTTGATTCCGACTGGATTGAGTCCTCTAAAAAGGTCTTGTTTGAGCTATGCCCTACCAAACAGCGGTGTGTGGGCTTCAAATGCATTCAGAAGGACACTAACAATATTAAAAGCTGCCTTAAAGTGCTGAATGAATGCGGAGACAACATTCCTCATTTTGTCTCCCACTACCTGGATGACCTGCCGCCAGTGTCCTTCAACAACCTGGACGTCTCTAACCTGCTCAGCAAAATGGAGCGTTTGTACAGCGAGGTCTGCGCGCTGAGGCTAGCTGTGAATCTCCAAGCTGATGTTGGCGAGGAATTGAGAACGGTAACCACGGCCGTTGTCTCCAGAATCCATGCCCTGGAGCATCGAGGTGAGTCTAGGCATGGAGGATGGCCTGGCCGGGGAAGACCGAGTCTCACTGGAACCCCTAGTGGGTCTACACCGTCATCCTTGCTACCGGCTGCCTCTGGTGCTGCTGAAGGTGACAGCAACAGTGCCACTCTGGAGGCTGCTGCCTCACCCACGGGGCTGGACGTAAGCCCAGGAAGAACTGTGGAGCCGAGTGAGGTGACTACAGCAGCACAGCTCGGGGGACAGGAACTCTCTGATAATCAGAGCCTGGTCCCTCCAACATCCACGCAGGAACTCTCTGATAACCAGAGCCTGGTTCCTCCACCATCAGCGCATACCAACTCGCCTAAATGGTCCCTAGTCGTTAAGCAGCGACGGGGGCCGAGGGATCCCGCTGACGAGCGGGGCATTAACTCTAACCGGAGAATTAAGCCCGAACTGAGGAGGTCTAAACCTATTGTTGGAACGCGTGCGCAAGGCAACATTAGAGTCATCAGGAAGAAGCTGGTGAGTGTCTTTGCGACCAAGTTTGCACCGGACATTGATGCAGAGTCGCTGGCAAGCTATCTTGGTGATAATCTTGGCCGTAAAGTTAACTGTGAACGTATAGTGACTATGGGCAATCGTTACATGGAGTTATTGAAGATAACTGAGGTTCAGGAACATGAGACCACACCATTGTCACTCATCACCACGTAAATGTAATCACCTGTACCTCCTCCAATCCATTCACCTGGGCTCAATCAACCCAATCTACTGTAGCCTATATATAACGCCACAATCCCACCAAACCCTGTTTGCATCAGATGTAACAATGCATCAGATGTAACAAACCTGATCGCTAAGAAAAAACAGAAAACATTCGAAACGAAACGACAAATTAGATCCACAGCCACCAAAGGCAGAATTAGCTAGCAAAGAAAAGAGAAAGAAGAAAGTAAAGAAAAAAGCTCACCATGGCAGAAGAGCAGGGCGAAGGGGAGTTTTTCCTCCTAGCGTCCGACGAGGACCTCTTCGGCAGCCCCATCACGGAGACGGAGTCTCAGATGTCCCGCGCATCTCTGGCGCCGGGGCAGATTCCAAGAGAGAAAAGCCCCTCCGCTTCCACCAGCTCCGCGAGGTCTCCCACTTCAACATCACGGGAGTCCCGGGGCCGAAACCGGGTGGTCAGGCGAGCAGCGCCCTACAGACGAGCGCGGGCACGGTCACCCCCGTCCTCTCCACCAACACGCCGGGGTCCGAAGATGAGAGGCGGCCGCCACGAGAGGCGTAGTGCCGGCCCACCACCCGACCGCGGCGCGCCAGCTGGCCCTTCTTCTCAAGCTGGCCACCGCTCAGGAGGCACGACCGCCAGCCTACCATCACGGCTCGGCCGCCGATCAGCGACCTTCCCCGCTGGCCCGTCACACCAGCCCCGACACCACTCCGCTGGCCCGTCACACCAGCCTCGACAACATCATTCCGCTGGCCCGTCCCCCCAGCCCCAACAACATCATTCCGCTGGCCCGTCCCCCCGGCCCCAACAACACCACTCCGCTGGCCCGCCACACCAGCCTCGACACCACCGCTCCGCTGGCCCGTCCCCCCAGCCTCAACACCGCTCCGCCGGCGCCTCGCCACAGAGCGGTTCTCCCCGCCAACAAACCATTTCAAGCTGGACAGTCGTACGCCTCCAACAGGCACTCCGTGACAGAGGGATCCCATACATCCGGTCTGACAACAAGGCAACCCTCTACCGGCATTGGACTTCCGGTTTGGTGCCACCGGCAAACGTTCCGACACCCTACCAAGCCCAACGTTCCCACCTTCCCAGTGACGTCACCGCCCACCACACTGCTGCAGCTTCTGGCCAGGTCGTATCAGCACCCATTCCCACTGCAAATCCCTCTGCCACATACTATTCGCTTCCCAGGCAGCAGGCCGGCTGCAACAGTTCAACCAGGGAACATACTGGGGCACACTCGATGCAGAGCTGTACTGCAGGGTGTTTGCGGCACGCAGTGCCATTAACTGCACTCTGTGCGGGGCACCCTCCCACCCAGCCACCATCTGCGTCGTCGCCACCACACTACCTCGTCCCACGGCCCCTCCCGCTCCCACCCCCTCAGTCTTCTCACGGCTCAGCAACGCCCCTCCTCCCTCCATCACTCCCAAACCACTCATGCAGGGCCAAGGCCTGACTTCACGGGGGGGATCGGACAAACAGGGGCGGCCCATCTTGTATCAAGGGGGCCGCATGATATGCAACAACTTCAACAGCCAAGGTTGCTACATAGCAGGGTGCCGCTTCCTGCATACATGTTCATACTGCGGCGGCGCCCACTCAAGACCGACCTGCCCTCACAGTCCAACCACACATACAGCATGACTAGGCCACCACCTCAGCACCCCGGTCAACATCACAGCACTCACACACGCCTTAAGGAACCATCCCGACCCACAGTTCGTTCACTTCCTCACCCATGGTTTCACTTTTGGTTTTCATCCGGGCATCATGGCCTCTCCCACCACATCATTCACCTGCCACAACCTCCAGTCGGCCCTCACCGAGCCAGACACAGTAGACAGGCTCTTGGCCAAGGAGGTGGCCGACAAATTTATGATTGGCCCATTCCCAGCCCCTCCCTTCATCACATACCGCATCAGCCCCATAGGAATCGCAACACGAAAATACTCCGGAAAAAAGCGCCTCATCATCGACCTCTCCTCCCCCCACAACTCATCCACTCCTAGCATTAACAGCCTCATTCCCAGCCCGGACTTCTCCATGAATTACCACACAATTAACCACGCCATCAAACTCATCCGCCTCGCCGGCCGTGGTGCCTGGCTGGCGAAGGCCGACATAACCAGCGCTTTCAAGGTGCTGCCCATCAAGCCAGAATTCTGGAGATTTTTCGGAGTGTTGTGGAAGGGGTCTTATTATTTCGCCGTCCGCCTCACTTTCGGTTGCAAAAGCAGCCCAAAAATATTCGACACTCTCTCCGAGGCACTATGCTGGATCTTGACCAACGAACACCACATCCCATACATCGTCCACCTCCTAGATGACTTCCTCACAGTCTCACCACCATCAGCTCCCCCTGCACAAGACCTCTCCACCCTCAAGTCCGTCTTCCTCCAGCTCGGGGTTCCGCTGGCCCCGGAGAAGACGGAAGGACCCTGCACGTCCCTCGAGTTTCTCGGAATCACCTTGAATTCCAACTACGCCATCCGTATTATCCCCCAAGGCCGCTCATTCATCTCCCACCTGCTGTCTCTTGCCACCACCGTTCCATCCCTCCACAACTACATCACCCTAGACGACGGGTGTAGGCTGGAGCTCACTTTGTGGCGGGATTTTCTCGCGTCGTGGAACGGCATCTCGTTCTTTTACGAGGACGCTATAACCAAGCCAGACGACATCCAGCTGTTCACGGACGCCGCAGCCTCCGCCAGCTTCGGCGGATACTACAACGGTCGCTGGTTCGCCTCCGGTTGGCCGCCGGAGGTGTCCCTCCTCACACCATCCTCTGCACTCCTGGAACTGTACCCCATCATTATTGCAGCAATCTTATGGGGGCACGAATGGTCAACAAAGGTCATACTCATTCACACAGACAACCTCAGCACAGTCGACATCATCAACAAAGGACGCTCACAATCACTGGACATAATGAAATTCATCCGCAGACTCACCCTGGTTTCTGCCCAACACCAATTCATCATCCGGGCCGCCCACATTCCCGGTCACTGCAATTCCATCGCTGACTCCCTCTCCCGTTTCTCGTTCCAGAAATTCAGATCCTTGGCACCCGACTCAGACCTGCACCCGACACCGATCCCTCCGTTTTCGACCACCATCTTCCCCTGAATCCTCCGCTCCTCCACCTGGTGGCCTCCACGCAACAATTCATACTGAACAGCCTAGCCCCCAAAACCCTGTCCTCATACTACTCTGGCTGGTGCTCCTTCAAAGCATTCCATAACGCCCATCACCTCCTCTTCCCGTCCGTCAATACCATCTCCGTCACCAGCTTCATCACTTACGCTCACACAGTTCTCAGGATCAGAACATCCACCATCCAAGTTTATCTCAGCGGCATAAACTTTTTCATCAAACTACTCACCGGAGCACCTGCAGCCTCCATCTCTCACCCCCACGTCACCATGCTCATCAAAGGCCTCCGAAAGGCCGAGCCTCGACTTCCTCCCAAACGCCTTCCCCTGACAACCGACCTCCTCACCAGGTGTATCCTCACTCTCCGTGCAGGGTACTCGACTCCCGCCATCGACTCCACCCTTGAAGCTATGTTTCTCCTGGCCTTCTTCGGCTTCCTCCGCTGCTCAGAGTTTACCACCAACTCCTCCAAGTACAACCCCCTACAGCACGCCAGTCTGTCCGACATCACCATCCACTCACCCGACACCCTGAGGTACAACCTAAAAAGAAGCAAGACCGACCAAGTCGGCCTCTCTCACCCAGTGTTTCTGTTCCGCCTGAATTCATTCCTCAGTCCCTACGAACCAATCATCAACTACATCAACGGAAGATTAGCAAAACACTCCTCTCCCCACGATCCTCTGTTCACGACCGAATCAGGCCGAGTCGCCACACGGTTCTGGTTCCACCATCACCTCCGCCACGTCCTGCTCAAATCAGGAATCTCTCCAGATCTGTTTTCCGGCCATTCATTCCGAATCGGCGCAGCAACAACAGCATCCAGACAAGGCCTCCCGGACCACACCGTCAGAATCCTGGGCCGCTGGTCTTCCCAAGCCTATCACACATACATCCACAACAACCTCGAAGACGTCCGAAGAGCCCATGCGCACATGGCCATCTGAAGTACTTTTGGGGGGGCTGATGGAGCCGGGACTCCATCCCTGTGAAGCCGCGCTCCAAACGTAAGAGGCGCTTCACCGGAGACGTTACCCCCACCCTGAGTCTCGACCCCCCTGGTTCCTGACTAGTCGAACATCATCAACATCATCCGCACCCCGACCCCATTACGACTTGCACCCAAACACTCAAACTACAATAAATTAATTTTGTTTCGAACTATGGTGTGGTCTGTGTTAGTGAAAGCTCCTTTAAAGTGAGTGCAGAGTGTAACGATGTTGCAGAGATGTATACCCCTGATCTCTGGCCTGAAGGCTCTGTGGTCAGGCGGTATTATGAACCTCGCAAGAAGGGTGCTGTGGGTGCCAACTTAACCCCGCCCCCCTCTGCTGATGGTGTAAATGCGCCTGCGGCTTCGGCTGATCTATAAGTCATGCGGGTTGGCTCTTACAACTCTCGGGGGCTGCATCTAGGCTGCAGCGCTGGGGATAGAGCTCGACGCATAGCTGTTGACAATTTACTGTTAAAATGTGACATTCTCTGCAAACAAGACCTGGGCCTCTTGAACTCTTTTAATCACAACTTTCATGGTGTTTTGGCGAGTCAACGACTGACCTGTCTATGGGAATAATGCGGGGGAGAATAGGTGTCGCCATCCTCTGGCACATAAAGCTGGAGTCAGTGATCAGTGTTATCAGGCTGGAGGTGGACTGGTGCATTGCTGTGAAGTACAAGTCCAACAACAAGGAGTTTATTGTTCTTAATGTGTACACTCCATATGAGTGCTTAGACAATGAGGATGACTACCTTAACAAACTTGCCTTTATTAACTGTTTTATACAGGATAATCTCTGTACTTGTGTCTATATGGTTGGTGATTGGAATGCTGACATTTCTGATAGAAGCTCCCTATTTGCTAGACACTTGACTCAATTTTGTAATGATAGTGAACTCACTATATCTAGCCAAGTGCTGTTGCCAGCTGACAGCTTCTCTTATATTAGTGAAGCCTGGAACACCACATCTTGGTTAGATCACTGTGTTTGCTCGGCTGATGCCCATGCCAATCTGCGATCTATGGAGATTGTGTATGAGGCATCAATGAGTGATCATTTACCTTTTATTTGTTACATTGAGTTAGACAGTCTCCCTTAGATGACCCGGGAGGTCAACAACAGATCTAGGTCCAAACTAGACTGGTCTAAACTCTCAGGTAATGATGTCCTATTTTACTATGGGAAAACAGAGGCTCTTTTGAACCAGGTGTTGTTACCCTATGATGCTATCCTGTGCTCGGATGTTAACTGTAAAGATACAGCTCACCACCATGATCTCTGTATTATGTATGATGCCATTGTTGGAACATTGTGTGAGGCCAGTAGCCCCTACATCACTTATTCTAATTGTAAAGCAGGTAAGCCAGGTAAGCCAGGTTGGAATAAACATGTAGCCCCCCATTTTGCTGCAGCTAGGGAGGCCTTTAGTCAATGGGTAACGGCAGGCAGGCCCAGGCAGGGTCCTGCTCTGGACCACAGAAAGAACACCCAGGCCAGATACAAAGCTGCTATTCAGTATATAACCAAACATGAACAACTCATGAGAGCAGACTCAATGGCTGAGAAGCTCCTTAGCTGCAATGTCACTGGCTTCTGGAATGAGGTGAAGGCCTTGAATCGAGGCAGTACGCTGCTACCTGGCACGATTGAGGGAGTCTCTGGTGCTGCTGACATAGCTGAGCTGTGGAGGCAGCATTATTCTGCCGTGTTTAACTGTGTAAAAAGTGACCCGTTGCCAGTGAGCAGCATCCCTAACAGTGAGGCTGTTGGTTTTACAGTTAACGAGGTGCTTCAAGCTATAACTCAGCTGGCCGATAACAAAGCCAGCGGCCAAGATAATATCTCGGCAGAGCATCTTAAACATGCAAGCTCCAGGGTGGCTGTCCTGCTCTCCATCTGTTTTACAGGCCTCATGACACATGGGCTGCTGCCGGACTCCTTGTTGTCGGTCACTTTGGTGCCAGTCATCAAGGACAAGGCAGGTAAGGTGGGGAGTGTGGACAACTACTGACCTATTGCACTGGCCAGTGTACTTTCTAAAGTTTTAGAGAGAATTTGATTAGATCATTTAAGTTCCTTTTTAGTCACGTCTGACAATCAATTTGGATTCAAAGCCAAGCATGGCACTGACCTCTGTATTTATGCATTGAAAGAGGTTTTTGATATGTATAAAGGTAAGCATTCCTCTGTTTTAGTGGGGTTTATTGATGCCTCTAAGGCATTCGACCGAGTCAACCACCAGAAACTATTTTTAAAACTGAGGGAGAGGGGCATGCCTGATAGCATTATTAGAATCCTGGCATTCTGGTATGCTAACCAGACCATGCAGGTAAGGTACGGTCTCTGCTCCTTTTGGTGTCGGCAATGGCGTCCGTCAGGGGGGGCTTCTTTCCCCTGCCCTGTTCAATTTATATATGAATGAACTCTCTGTACAGCTCAGCAGCTGCCAAACAGGATATGTGATTGGTAACACCACTGTAAATCACTTTATGTATGCCGATGATTTGGTTATCCTGTCTCCAAGCAGTACTGGTTTCCAACAGTTGCTGAATATCTGTTCTGACTATGGAGGTCGTTTTGACGTGAAATATAATGCTAAAAAGAGTGTCACTATGATCTGCAGAACAAGAGATGATAAGGATCTCTCCTTTCCTTCTTTTTATTTGTCTGGGCAGGTGCTGGCAGTTTGCTGTCGAACTAAATATTTGGGTCATGTTATAACTGATCAAATGAGTGATGATGATGACATGTGTAATAGAGTGGTTTTGATGCCGCCTTGCGGTGATAAATATAAATGCAGTTGTGATTCTGTAACCCGGATGTGTTCCTGCTAGCCTAACACATGAAACTGTATAGCCTGTCCTGCTCTGTGTGTTGAACAGTAAAGACGTGTTCTGAGAACCTCCTGTGTGATTATTGAAACCTAACGATATATCACAAATGGCGACGAGGATTTAAAAAGAATTCCGCAGCGTGACAAAGGCCGCCGGCAATAAAAGACAGTTCACTGGTCGTAAGAAGACAAAACACAGCGTTTTGTGAAGGAACCAGGGACGTGTCAAGCTAACAGTTAGCATCGGATGAGCTAACATGGCGTGGCAAGTGGGTCGCGTGGATGAATATATGGAGTCAAAGGAGGATTTTGATTCATATTTGGAGCGTCTTGAGCAGTGGATGTTTGCGAATGAAGTCGACGATGACAAGAAAGTATGTGTTTTTCTTTCTGTGATTGGGGCGGACACTTACAAGCTGCTGAAGAACTTGGTGTCTCCGCATATGCCAAGTACGTTGCAGTATGATGTGCTAACGAGAGCGTTGAGTGCACATTACAAGCCCGCACCGATAGTGATAGCTGAACGCTTCCGTTTTCAGAAACGTAACCAAAAAGAAGGAGAGACTGTTTCTGATTATGTGGTGGCTTTGAGGCAGCTGTCAGCTACGTGCACCTTTGGACAGTACTTGGATGAAGCCCTGAGGGATCGCTTTGTGAGTGGGCTGCGTTCGGATGCCGTGCAGCGCAGGCTACTGTCGGAGAAGGATCTGACTTTTCCGAGGGCATGTGAGATCACCGTGTCAATGGAGCTTGCGTCCAGAAATACAATGGAGTTTTCAGGACACAGCGGATCTCAACAGGTAAATGCCCTGTCAAGTTCTCAAGCTTTTTCTGACAAGGGGAGGAAAGGGCAATTCAGACGGGAAAATAATAACAAAGCGAGAAGCCCGAGAGGTTTTAAAAGAGACACTGGGGGGCAGCAACCATGTTACAGATGTAACGGAAGACACTCAGCACGGGACTGTCGTTTTAAAAATGAAAAGTGTCACGTTTGCTCCAAAATTGGGCACATTGCTCGTGCTTGCAGAAAAGGTAAAGTCACATCTCAAACACAGTATGTGGAGAAAGAGGGAAATGAGCCCAGAAGAGATGATGACGAGGATGAAGCTGAGCTTTTTGGAGTATATACAGTGTACTCTACCTCCAACTGTGATAAAGGATATACAGTTGATGTGACACTGGGAGACAAAAGCACAACAATGCTACTGGATACAGGGTCAGCAGTGTCAGTGGTATCTGATGATTATTACCAGTCAAACCTCACCCATTTCCCTTTGAAATCAGCTTCCAAGCTAAAGCTAAAATCATATTCAGGCCAAAGGATTCCCGTTCGAGGGTACGTAATGATTCCAGTGCAGTATGAGGCACAGCAAATCACTTTGCCATTGGTCATTGTTGAGGGAGACAGACCTGCTTTGGTTGGCCGAAACTGGCTGAAGAAGCTACAGCTAAACTGGAAACAGATTTTCACAGTACACAGAGTGCTAACACAGGCACAGTGGGACCCAGGAGTCTAACAGGTGCTACACCGCCACCAGGCAGTGTTCTCGGAGGAACAAGGCTGCATAAAGGGCTATACAGCTAAAATCATCACAAAAAAAGATACCACACCAATCTTCTGCAAAGCTCGACCAGTTCCTTATGCACTCAAGGAAGCTGTAGAGAAGGAGCTGGATAGGCTGGAGAAGGCAAAAGTGATCTCAAAGATTGAGAAAAGCGAATGGGCATCTCCTATAGTGACTGTGCCGAAAGCCGACAAAACACTCAGGATATGCGGTGACTACAAAGTCAGTGTAAATCAGTGTGTAGAAGAGGAGACATACCCATTGCCAAATGCTGAAGATTTGTTTGCTACCTTAGCAGGAGGAACATCGTTCAGCAAACTTGACCTCTCTCATGCCTACCAGCAGCTGCAGCTGGATGAAAAGTCAAAGAAGTATTTGACTATAAACACTCACAAGGGACTGTACCAATATCACAGACTCAGCTATGGGGTTTCGAGTGCTCCTGCAATTTTCCAGTCTGTTATGGATCAGATTCTTCAAGGGCTGGACCGTGTGACATGTTTCCTGGATGATATCCTCATCACTGCATCCTCTGAGGAGGAGCACTTCAAAAGGCTGGAGGAGGTGCTCACACGCCTTGAGAAACATGGCGTCAGAGTGAAGCTATCAAAATGCAAGTTTCTCCAGGACAGTGTGCAGTATTTGGGACACCGCATCGACAAGGAGGGCCTCTACCCTACTGATGAAAAAGTGGAAGCCATAACAAAAGCCCCTGAGCCAACAAACGTCACGGAACTGAAGTCGTTTTTAGGCCTTCTAAGCTATTACAGTCGTTTCCTGGAAAACCCATCCACCCTTCTCCAACCTCTGCACAACCTGCTGAGAAATGACACAACATGGGTTTGGACAACTGAATGTCAAAAGGCATTTGAAGATGCAAAGCAGTTACTGCTACAGAATAAGGTGTTGACACACTATGACACACGCCTGCCATTGAAGATTGCGTGCGACGCATCACCCTATGGGGTGGGTGCGGTCATTTCTCATGTCATGGAGAATGGAGAGGAACACCCAGTGGCTTTTGCGTCTAGGACACTAACAGACGCTGAGAAGAAGTATGCCCAAATTGAAAAAGAGGCACTTGCCATCATCTTCGGAGTCAAGAAATTCCACAAGTATCTGTACGGGAGAAAGTTCACACTCCTCACGGATCACAAGCCACTGCTAGCCATACTGGGACCAAAATCAGCAATTCCAACTCTAGCAGCACAAAGAATGCAACGCTGGGCCCTCATTCTCATGGCTTACACTTATGAGATTGAATACAAGAAGGGTGCTGATCATGCAAACGCTGATGCTTTGTCACGCCTCCCCTGAGTCTCGGCGGACAACACAGCAGAAGAGGGGAGTATTTTTTACTTCTCACATGTGGAGGATCTACCAGTGTGTGTGTGTGTGTGTGTGTGTGTGTGTGTGTGTGTGTGTGTGTGTGTGTGTGTGTGTGTGTGTGTGTGTGTGTGTGTGTGTGTGTGCAAAAGACATTGAGAAAGCTACTTTGAAAGATCCATTACTAAGCAAGGTTTGGAGCTACACTATGAATGGATGGCCTGGCTATGTGCAGAACGAAGCGCTGAAGTCATACTTTATACGCAGACATGAGTTGTCAGCAGAACAAGGCTGCCTTCTCTGGGGACAGCGAGTCATCATACCCCCAGCTTATCGACAGAGATTGCTGGAAGATCTTCATCATGAGCATCCAGGTATCTGTCGTATGAAGGCGCTCGCCCGCAGCTACCTCTGGTGGCCAGGCTGTGATGGTGCAATACAAGAGCTGGTGCAAGGTTGCCCTGTCTGCCAAGCTGTACAGAAAATGCCAGGTGTGGCACCACTACACCCTTGGAAATGGCCTGAAAGAGTGTGGCAAAGAATACATATTGATTTTGCTGAAAAGGATAAGCAATATTTTCTAGTGCTGATCGATAGCCATTCAAAATGGTTAGAAGTGTTCCCCATGTCCTCTATCACCTCTCACAACACCATTGAAGTGCTGCGGGGCCTGTTTGGATCGTATGGATTACCAGAGGAGCTGGTATCAGATAATGGTCCTCAGCTGGTGTCTAAGGAGTTCACTCAGTTCCTGGAGAGGAATGGAATCAAACACACTGCTGTACCGTCATACCACCCCGCATCAAATGGGGCAGCAGAGAGATCAGTGCAAATCCTAAAACGGGCTCTGATGAAAAATGTGCTGGAAGCGGATGGTAAGACTCCTTTACCACTCACTCACCGTCTGGCAAATTTCCTTCTGATGTATCGCAGTACACCCCACACTGTGACTGGTCGGACGCCAGCTGAGTTGTTCTTGAAACGCCAGATCCGAACCCGTTTCAGTTTGTTAAAGCCTGACCTTGCCAGTCGGGTTGAAGAGAAACAAGCCGCACAGAAACACCATCATGACCATGGAGTCTCCCCCGTTCGTTCTTTCCTGGAAGGAGAGACAGTCCGCATCCGAAATTTCAGGGGGGGAGTGGAGAAATGGATTCAGGCAACTGTTCTTCAGAGACTGGGAAATGTCACTTACATGATTCAAGATGGACTGAGACAGCGCACAGTGCATGTCGACCACATGTTGCCATGGCGAGAGACTGTTGGGAGACCCCCAGCTAGGCTTTTTCCACCCGTGGCCGAGAATGTGCCATCAGTACACATGGACTGTGTTGTTCCACATGTTCCACCCAGTACACCAGTGAGCCTGACATCACCCCCTGTTCTCATTGAACCACCTGAACTGTCTGTCGAGAACGCCTAAAACACCCACAGCCAGTGAAAGCACTCCGGTAAAACGCCGGTACCCAGAAAGGCACCGGATGTGCCCACAGAGACTGAATCTATAAAAAAAATACTAAGTATCAAGTCAGTAGCTATATGAACATCTGCACTGTCAAGTATCTGTGGTAAAAAAAGAAAAAAAAAAGAATGTTCAAATTATTCAAAGAAATTCATTTCAGAGGCAGAGAAAAAAAAAATGTTTATTTTGTTGAGACCAAACTACACTTATTTTATTTGGGCTATTGGTTATGAAAATAAATGGCTATAAATCTAAAAGGGGAGGAATGTAATAGAGTGGTTTTGATGCCGCCTTGCGGTGATAAATATAAATGCAGTTGTGATTCTGTAACCCGGATGTGTTCCTGCTAGCCTAACACATGAAACTGTATAGCCTGTCCTGCTCTGTGTGTTGAACAGTAAAGACGTGTTCTGAGAACCTCCTGTGTGATTATTGAAACCTAACGATATATCACAACATGTACAGACAGAGGCGTGTACTGTATGCTCAAGCTAACTCATTGAGTGCCAATGACGACTTTAGTCGTCAATTGATTTTGTAACGTTCAGTGCCAATGACGACTAAAGTCGTCAATTGCGTTTTTTGACGGGGGGATGTCGATCAAAGCCTCTTACATCGCCTCTTACAATATGGGAGCTATTGAATGTGTCTAACCTATTTTACAGAACCCTTAGGTGGCGACAGTGCTCTCCAGATTACAGAAAGTGGAGTAAAAAACACAGAAGAAGTCGTTGGGCAAAAGGAAATCGCATCGCATCCGTAGGCATCGATATGCATGAAGCATAACGTTAGCTGTGCCTGCAGCAGCCGATCTGCTGCCACAATTGAGCACCTCCGTGTCCGCTGCGATAGCCCATCCGCATGATTTTGTTATTAGTTGTTATTATTCTCAACTGGAAGCATGGGAGCCGGTGACAAATACACGCGGAACGCTCTAAAAAAGCTGGATGTAGCGGACTTTTCAGTGCAGAGCAAACGCAGCAGAAAGCCCCAGAGACACTCCCATACGGAGGAGGAGTGTGCAGTTGAGGGGGGGGGGGGGGCACGCAGAGCAGCATACAACACCCAGACAGACCCAGACAGCAGGACAGGATTAGCAAACGCAAGCTAGAATATCTGATGCCCACCAGCAGTAAATCAAGACCAGCAAGAAGCTGCAACCAGCAGCGCTGGCCCCTGCGTGCGCTGCTGGTTGCAGCTTCTTGCTGCAACCAAAAAAATATTGTTTTGCCAAACAAAATTCCTTGGTTTTCGCTGTTCTATTGAAGGAAATTATTTTTGAGGTGTGACTACATCAGAAAATATTAGCTTCAGTCAGTGATGTGCATGAAATGTTTAATTTCACAAAAGGCTGATTATCTCAGCTTCTAGAAAAAAACGGCTGCTTTTGGTTAAATCAAGCTATCTTCTCCGGCTGATAACTAAAGAACGGAAAATGATATCAATAAACCTGTTTTTGCTGATGATAGAACAGAGTCTCATCGTTCTTTTTGCGTGTTCGGTGTTTACATAGTAATATCACACAATATTCTGTGGGCCTCGAGAAATCACTGAAAACGCTCTGAAACTCTGGCACTGGGAGCGTCCGTTCTCCAAAAGTGGCTGGCACTCAATGAGCTAACATGCTGAGGAAGAAGTTTTTAAACTGTTAAACTGTTTAGAGCCTACTGTACTCCTCTGTATACTGCCCCCCTGTGGGTCAAGTATAAGCAGGCTAGCATTAAAAAGCTCCAGGTTGCTTATAATGACTGCCTGAGGATCCTTCTTAGGAAGCCAAGGTGTAGTAGCGCCAGTGAAATGTTTTGTGGAGCAGGAGTTAGCACCTTTCATGCCCTGTTGAGAAACCTGATGTATAGGTTTATCTGTCGTCTGAATGTGTCTCAGAATATGTTCATTATGTTGCTGTCTCAACCCAATCTCAGTGACACTAGATACATGTCTTCCATCTGGAAACACTGGTACAGTGCCTTACTGTAGAAATGTTAGGTGCTCTTATTGTGTTGTTACCTGTTTTATATGTAATGTGTGTGTTTTTTAATGGACCTTGTGTCTGACAATAAAGTGATGATGATGATGATGATGATGGTTACCCATGGATGGGTAACTTTGATGATAGAGAGGGCCACAAAAAATGTCCTCGCTACCATTTTGCTGAGGGCCGAACGGCGCCAGCGCGAAAAATTTGATGCATTTGAAGCCAGGTTTAGAGGAATAACTCATTTTAAATTAACAGTTGTGATGTCATTACTCAGTCTTAACCACCAATATTTGATCCTTTTCTCACTCACTCCTATGTCACAGGGCTTGAAATTAACTTTTTTGACCACCTGCCAATATGGCTGCTAGATTTTAAAGTTACCAGCCAATTAGAATTTCCACTAGCTGAAATGTTTTTCTTGAAATAAATCAGAATATGAGTGGGTTAATTTAAGCATAAGTATCAGTAAGTGTCCCGGGATGATCAAAGCCTGTGTTGAGGGTCACACGAACAAAAATGCAGTCTTGAAGCTAAATAAATCCAAAACCAATGAGTTATTTGAGGTATTTAAATTTCTACTTCAATGTAGCCTTTTAGTCATAAAGATTATTGAAAGATATTCCATATTCCAGACTGAAATGCTATAACAGAAGCGGAGTATTGGCCAGAATATGACATGAACATTTGGACACTTATTCAGCGGGTATCTTGCATGTCGCGTTCAGGTGACTGTGTGTGTAAAAAAAAAATGCAATTCCATCGCGGGCCACACAGGTGGCGCCCGCGGGCCGCATTTTGCCCGTGTGTGTGTGTGTGTGTGTGTGTGTGTGTGTGTGTGTGTGTGTGTGTGTGTGTGTGTGTGTGTGTGTGTGTGTGTGTGTGTGTGTGTGTGTGTGTGTGTGTGTGTGTGTGTGTGTGTGTGTGTGTGTGTGTGTGCGCGTGCGTGCGTGCGTGCGTGCGAGAGAGTGAGAGTCTCGCCCTCCAATGATGATCACAGGTACCCAATATGTTGCATGCATTTCTGATCACCAATACCATTATTATTATTTTTTAGTGCTTTATAGCATGAATAAGAGATGAATAGAGGGGGCAGCTATTATTGTTTTTGTAAAAATGGCATCACCTAATGCATGCAATAATACAGTCCACAGCAACTAAGATAGGCTACTAAGAAGGGCTACCCCAAAACGGCTGGGTTACACACATTAAACTATGGCAGAGAGATGACTCCTACTAACAGTACCCACAGGTAAGTTGGCCGCCCGCACAGTAAAAAACCTCAGACTTTCCTTCCTCTCCTTTTACGCACGACATACAGGGGCAGGGAGGGAATGACGCACGCAACATTTAACATGAATGAAATTAGGGCTAAAATGTAACTCGCCCCTCGTCCCCTTCACACTGTCTTTGGATGAGCACAAATTCAATCATAGAATTATGATCTATACTGTGATTGGTACAGGAGGGGGAGGGGCTGTTTTGGGCATGCAACCCCCCTGCCCCCGTATAGGCTGGGCTATTTAGGCATGCGGTCTTGTTTGAACATGATGTGTGTGTGTGCGTGCGTGCGTGTGCTTCCTTATTTACAACATTCTTTAGCGATATTGGCTGAGGTTCAGGAGCAGCAGGGTGCGAACTACGGGGGAGCTGGGGGGGCTTTGGCTCCCCTTAAAGAAATAGTAGACCCCCTGAAAACATGACTGTAGTGCCCTTTTATGAATTTGAGCCCCTGCCCCTCTAATGTTCTCTGCACCCCCCCCCCCCCGGTGAAAAAGTCGGCTCCCCCGAAAGCCACAGTATAGTTCGCACACTGAGGAGCAGAATGCACCTCAGACACTCCCTAACTGGCATTTACCTTCCAGTGTCTACCTGCCCAGCTTACCTGTTTCAGGTTTTAGGTTCCCCAGTGTGTGTGTGTGTGTGTGTGTGTGTGTGTGTCTCTCTCTCTCTCTTTCTCTGGGTTAGTCTTCACTAGGTCTGTACAAAAGGCCAGCAAGTTCTGCTGTTGGAATTCTTTTAGTTTCTAGACTTTTAATCAGGCAGATTGGCCACCTTTTAGGAGCACCCAATATCAGTAGGACCCGAATCTTCAAGGGCATTCAGTCCTTGATGGCAGTCGACCACATGTCCTGGAAATCTAGTCC
>NW_028151781.1:82500-85000 GCF_964638095.1 Poromitra crassiceps | reverse complement strand
TGGGGACCCCGACTTGGTGACCGGCGTCCAGCCAGAGGTCCGCGGGCCCCAGCTTTGGACTCCCCAGTGAGCTCCAGGCAGTGAGGGTCCATGCCTGGGTGTTGTGGTGCACTGGGCCTGGGGACCCCGACTTGGTGACCGGCGTCCAGCCAGAGGGCCGCGGGCCCCAGCTTGGGACTCCCCAGTGAGCTCCAGGCAGTGAGGGTCCATGCCTGGGTGTTGTATCCCGCCCAGGGGTGCACTGGGCCTGGGGACCCCGACTTGGTCCTCGGCGTCCAGCCAGAGGGCCGCGGGCCCCAGCTTTGGACTCCCCAGTGAGCTCCAGGCAGTGAGGGTCCATGCCTGGGTGTTGTATCCCGCCCAGGGGTGCACTGGGCCTGGGGACCCCGACTTGGTCACCGGCGTCCAGCCAGAGGGCCGCGGGCCCCAGCTTGGGAAGCCCCAGGCAGTGGGGGGTCCATGCCTGCCTGTTGTACCCCGCCCAGGGCGCACCAAAGTCGGGTAGAAAAAGTTGGAAAACAGGTCAAAAATCTTCTAAGTGTTGAGCACTGTGACTGCCAGCGCTATAACAGCCTCTCTGGTGTACACGGTGCTGGGGGGAATTGCAAAGTAGTGCCATCGGGTAGGTAGGAAGCGTCTTCCCATGAGCAAGCCGAAAATTTTCTAAGTGTTGACACCAGAGAGGCTAAAAGCGCTGGGAGTCACTGTGCTGTAACAGCCTCTCTGGTGTCAGCACTTAGAAAAAAAACCAAAAAAAAAAAAAAAAATTTTTTTTTTGGTTTTTTTTCTAAGTGCTGACACCAGAGAGGCTAAAAGCGCAGTGACTCACTGCGCTATTCAGCCTCTCTGGTGTCAGCACTTAGAAGATTTTCGGCTGGCACAGGGTAATCCTTCCCCAGGGTACTCCTGGCCTGGCACAGGGTAATCCTGGCCTGGCACAGGGTAATCCTTACCCAGGGTACTCCTGGCCTGGCACAGGGTACTCCTGGCCTGGCACAGGGTATTCCTGGCCTTGCCCAGGGTATTCCAAAAAGTTTCTAAGTGCTGACACCAGAGAGGCTGTAGCCTCTCTGGTGTAACACGGTGCTGGGGGGAATTGCAAAGTAGTGCCTCCGGGAATATAGAAACCTGGTTTTCGGCTACTGGGACCTCCAGGACGGAGGGCCCGGGCAGTGCACAGAACGGATCCGACCGTAGGTGAGACCTCCGCGGGGAGGTTTGCAGGGGTGGTAGGCCCCCTGCACGGAGCTCACGGAGGCTCCAGGCTGCCCTCCGGGGCTCGACTCTGCTGCAGCCCCAGCTCGGGTGCAGGGTGTCGGGCCCGCAGCAGTCTATCGCAGCCCCCTCTGGAGCTCGCACATGGAGCTCCAGGCTGCCTCAGGGGCTCGGCTCTGCTGCATCCCCAGGTTGGATGCATGGTGTCGGGCAGGCAGCAGTCCATCGCTCACCCCCCCTCTGGAGCTCTGAGCTCCAGGCTGCCTCAGGGGCTCGGCTCTGCTGCATCCCCAGGTTGGATGCATGGTGTCGGGCAGGCAGCAGTCCATCGCTCACACCCCCCTCTGGAGCTCTGAGCTCCAGGCTGCCTCAGGGGCTCGACTCTGCTGCATCCCCAGGTTGGATGCATGGTGTCGGGCAGGCAGCAGTGCAACACGGACCCACACATCACACCCACCCTGACCGATTGGCAAACGTGACCCGCCATCGGAGGGCCCCCGCCGGCCAGCTTAGCTGGTGTTCGGGCGGACGGTTCCTCCGGCCTGCGGGTTCGCCTCTAGACGCGGGGGGCAGCAGTCCATCGCTCACCCCCCCTCTGGAGCTCTGAGCTCCAGGCTGCCTCAGGGGCTCGACTCTGCTGCATCCCCAGGTTGGATGCATGGTGTCGGGCAGGCAGCAGTCCATCGCTCACCCCCCCTCTGGAGCTCTGAGCTCCAGGCTGCCTCAGGGGCTCGACTCTGCTGCATCCCCAGGTTGGATGCAGGGTGTCGGGCGGGCAGCAGTCCATCGCTCACCCCTCTGGTTCTCGGCTCTGAGGAGCTGCCTGGGTCTCTGGTGGGACGCCCAGGGGCAGACGCTTTGTACTTTCGGGCAGATACTACTTTGCAATTCCCCCCAGCACCCTGTACACCAGACAGGCAGGGAGCGCTGGGAGTCACTGTGCTCTCAGCCTCTCTGGTGTCAACACTCTGTCAGAAGGATTACCCTGTGCCAGCCGAAAATCTTCTAAGTGTTGCAGGAATACCCTGGGCAAGGAATACCCTGGGCAAGTGTTGACACCAGAGAGGCTAAAAGCACAGTGACTGCCAGCGCTTGCGGCTTTAGCCTCTCTGGTCTAACACGGTGCTGGGGGGAATTGCAAAGTAGTGCCTCCGTGAAAGTAGAAACCTGGTTTTCGGCTACTGGGACCTCCAGGACGGAGGGCCGGGCAGTGCACAGAACGGATCCGACCGTAGGTGAGACCTCCGCGGGGAGGTTTGCAGGGGTGGTAGGCCCCCTGCACGGA
>NW_028151781.1:67500-72500 GCF_964638095.1 Poromitra crassiceps | reverse complement strand
GTGGTGATAGGGGACTTGCCTGGGTGTCTGGTACCCGAGAGAGGGGCTCTTAGCCTGGGCAGAGGCAGTGTGGAGGTAGGGGGCTGGCCTGGGTGTCTGGTACCCGAGATAGGGGCT
Organism: Poromitra crassiceps; assembly: GCF_964638095.1. Classification (NCBI taxonomy): domain Eukaryota; kingdom Metazoa; phylum Chordata; class Actinopteri; order Beryciformes; family Melamphaidae; genus Poromitra; species Poromitra crassiceps. Next base: position 72,383 of record NW_028151781.1, on the reverse strand, counting down.
CTTAGCCTGGGCAGAGGCAGTGTGGAGGTAAGGGGACCTGCCTGGGTCTATGGTACCCGAGATAGGGGCTCTTAGCCTGGGCAGAGGCAGTGTGGAGGTAGGGGGCTGGCCTGGGTGTCTGGTACCCGAGATAGGGGCTCTTAGCCTGGGCAGAGGCAGTGTGGAGGTAAGGGGACCTGCCTGGGTCTGTGGTACCCGAGATAGGGGCTCTTAGCCTGGGCAGAGGCAGTGTGGAGGTAAGGGGACATGCCTGGGTCTATGGTACCCGAGATAGGGGCTCTTAGCCTGGGCAGAGGCAGTGTGGAGGTAGGGGGCTGGCCTGGGTGTCTGGTACCCGAGATAGGGGCTCTTAGCCTGGGCAGAGGCAGTGTGGAGGTAAGGGGACCTGCCTGGGTCTGTGGTACCCGAGATAGGGGCTCTTAGCCTGGGCAGAGGCAGTGTGGAGGTAAGGGGACCTGCCTGGGTCTATGGTACCCGAGATAGGGGCTCTTAGCCTGGGCAGAGGCAGTGTGGAGGTAAGGGGACCTGCCTGGGTCTATGGTACCCGAGATAGGGGCTCTTAGCCTGGGCAGAGGCAGTGTGGAGGTAGGGGGGCTTGCCTGGGTGTTGTATCCCGCCCAGGGGTGCACTGGGCCTGGGGACCCCGACTTGGTCCTCGGCGTCCAGCCAGAGGGCCGCGGGCCCCAGCTTTGGACTCCCCAGTGAGCTCCAGGCAGTGAGGGTCCATGCCTGGGTGTTGTATCCCGCCCAGGGGTGCACTGGGCCTGGGGACCCCGACTTGGTGACCGGCGTCCAGCCAGAGGTCCGCGGGCCCCAGCTTTGGACTCCCCAGTGAGCTCCAGGCAGTGAGGGTCCATGCCTGGGTGTTGTGGTGCACTGGGCCTGGGGACCCCGACTTGGTGACCGGCGTCCAGCCAGAGGTCCGCGGGCCCCAGCTTTGGACTCCCCAGTGAGCTCCAGGCAGTGAGGGTCCATGCCTGGGTGTTGTGGTGCACTGGGCCTGGGGACCCCGACTTGGTGACCGGCGTCCAGCCAGAGGGCCGCGGGCCCCAGCTTGGGACTCCCCAGTGAGCTCCAGGCAGTGAGGGTCCATGCCTGGGTGTTGTATCCCGCCCAGGGGTGCACTGGGCCTGGGGACCCCGACTTGGTCCTCGGCGTCCAGCCAGAGGGCCGCGGGCCCCAGCTTTGGACTCCCCAGTGAGCTCCAGGCAGTGAGGGTCCATGCCTGGGTGTTGTATCCCGCCCAGGGGTGCACTGGGCCTGGGGACCCCGACTTGGTCACCGGCGTCCAGCCAGAGGGCCGCGGGCCCCAGCTTGGGAAGCCCCAGGCAGTGGGGGGTCCATGCCTGCCTGTTGTACCCCGCCCAGGGCGCACCAAAGTCGGGTAGAAAAAGTTGGAAAACAGGTCAAAAATCTTCTAAGTGTTGAGCACTGTGACTGCCAGCGCTATAACAGCCTCTCTGGTGTACACGGTGCTGGGGGGAATTGCAAAGTAGTGCCATCGGGTAGGTAGGAAGCGTCTTCCCATGAGCAAGCCGAAAATTTTCTAAGTGTTGACACCAGAGAGGCTAAAAGCGCTGGGAGTCACTGTGCTGTAACAGCCTCTCTGGTGTCAGCACTTAGAAAAAAAACCAAAAAAAAAAAAAAAAATTTTTTTTTTGGTTTTTTTTCTAAGTGCTGACACCAGAGAGGCTAAAAGCGCAGTGACTCACTGCGCTATTCAGCCTCTCTGGTGTCAGCACTTAGAAGATTTTCGGCTGGCACAGGGTAATCCTTCCCCAGGGTACTCCTGGCCTGGCACAGGGTAATCCTGGCCTGGCACAGGGTAATCCTTACCCAGGGTACTCCTGGCCTGGCACAGGGTACTCCTGGCCTGGCACAGGGTATTCCTGGCCTTGCCCAGGGTATTCCAAAAAGTTTCTAAGTGCTGACACCAGAGAGGCTGTAGCCTCTCTGGTGTAACACGGTGCTGGGGGGAATTGCAAAGTAGTGCCTCCGGGAATATAGAAACCTGGTTTTCGGCTACTGGGACCTCCAGGACGGAGGGCCCGGGCAGTGCACAGAACGGATCCGACCGTAGGTGAGACCTCCGCGGGGAGGTTTGCAGGGGTGGTAGGCCCCCTGCACGGAGCTCACGGAGGCTCCAGGCTGCCCTCCGGGGCTCGACTCTGCTGCAGCCCCAGCTCGGGTGCAGGGTGTCGGGCCCGCAGCAGTCTATCGCAGCCCCCTCTGGAGCTCGCACATGGAGCTCCAGGCTGCCTCAGGGGCTCGGCTCTGCTGCATCCCCAGGTTGGATGCATGGTGTCGGGCAGGCAGCAGTCCATCGCTCACCCCCCCTCTGGAGCTCTGAGCTCCAGGCTGCCTCAGGGGCTCGGCTCTGCTGCATCCCCAGGTTGGATGCATGGTGTCGGGCAGGCAGCAGTCCATCGCTCACACCCCCCTCTGGAGCTCTGAGCTCCAGGCTGCCTCAGGGGCTCGACTCTGCTGCATCCCCAGGTTGGATGCATGGTGTCGGGCAGGCAGCAGTGCAACACGGACCCACACATCACACCCACCCTGACCGATTGGCAAACGTGACCCGCCATCGGAGGGCCCCCGCCGGCCAGCTTAGCTGGTGTTCGGGCGGACGGTTCCTCCGGCCTGCGGGTTCGCCTCTAGACGCGGGGGGCAGCAGTCCATCGCTCACCCCCCCTCTGGAGCTCTGAGCTCCAGGCTGCCTCAGGGGCTCGACTCTGCTGCATCCCCAGGTTGGATGCATGGTGTCGGGCAGGCAGCAGTCCATCGCTCACCCCCCCTCTGGAGCTCTGAGCTCCAGGCTGCCTCAGGGGCTCGACTCTGCTGCATCCCCAGGTTGGATGCAGGGTGTCGGGCGGGCAGCAGTCCATCGCTCACCCCTCTGGTTCTCGGCTCTGAGGAGCTGCCTGGGTCTCTGGTGGGACGCCCAGGGGCAGACGCTTTGTACTTTCGGGCAGATACTACTTTGCAATTCCCCCCAGCACCCTGTACACCAGACAGGCAGGGAGCGCTGGGAGTCACTGTGCTCTCAGCCTCTCTGGTGTCAACACTCTGTCAGAAGGATTACCCTGTGCCAGCCGAAAATCTTCTAAGTGTTGCAGGAATACCCTGGGCAAGGAATACCCTGGGCAAGTGTTGACACCAGAGAGGCTAAAAGCACAGTGACTGCCAGCGCTTGCGGCTTTAGCCTCTCTGGTCTAACACGGTGCTGGGGGGAATTGCAAAGTAGTGCCTCCGTGAAAGTAGAAACCTGGTTTTCGGCTACTGGGACCTCCAGGACGGAGGGCCGGGCAGTGCACAGAACGGATCCGACCGTAGGTGAGACCTCCGCGGGGAGGTTTGCAGGGGTGGTAGGCCCCCTGCACGGAGCTCACGGAGCTCCAGGCTGCCCCTCCGGGGCTCGACTCTGCTGCAGCCCCAGCTCGGGTGCAGGGTGTCGGGCCCGCAGCAGTCCATCACGCCCGCTCTGGAGCTCGCACATGGAGCTCCAGGCTGCCTCAGGGGCTCGACTCTGCTGCATCCCCAGGTTGGATGCACGGTGTCGGGCAGGCAGCAGTCCATCACGCCCGCTCTGGAGCTCGCACATGGAGCTCCAGGCTGCCTCAGGGGCTCGACTCTGCTGCATCCCCAGGTTGGATGCACGGTGTCGGGCAGGCAGCAGTCCATCACGCCCGCTCTGGAGCTCGCACATGGAGCTCCAGGCTGCCTCAGGGGCTCGACTCTGCTGCATCCCCAGGTTGGATGCACGGTGTCGGGCAGGCAGCAGTCCATCACGCCCGCTCTGGAGCTCGCACATGGAGCTCCAGGCTGCCTCAGGGGCTCGACTCTGCTGCATCCCCAGGTTGGATGCACGGTGTCGGGCAGGCAGCAGTCCATCACGCCCGCTCTGGAGCTCGCACATGGAGCTCCAGGCTGCCTCAGGGGCTCGACTCTGCTGCATCCCCAGGTTGGATGCACGGTGTCGGGCAGGCAGCAGTCCATCACGCCCGCTCTGGAGCTCGCACATGGAGCTCCAGGCTGCCTCAGGGGCTCGACTCTGCTGCATCCCCAGGTTGGATGCACGGTGTCGGGCAGGCAGCAGTCCATCACGCCCGCTCTGGAGCTCGCACATGGAGCTCCAGGCTGCCTCAGGGGCTCGACTCTGCTGCATCCCCAGGTTGGATGCACGGTGTCGGGCAGGCAGCAGTCCATCACGCCCGCTCTGGAGCTCGCACATGGAGCTCCAGGCTGCCTCAGGGGCTCGACTCTGCTGCATCCCCAGGTTGGATGCAGGGTGTCGGGCGGGCAGCAGTCCATCGCTCACCCCTCTGGTTCTCGGCTCTGAGGAGCTGCCTGGGTCTCTGGTGGGACGCCCAGGGGCAGACGCTTTGTACTTTCGGGCAGATACTACTTTGCAATTCCCCCCAGCACCCTGTACACCAGACAGGCAGGGAGCGCTGGGAGTCACTGTGCTCTCAGCCTCTCTGGTGTCAACACTCTCTCAGAAGGATTACCCTGTGCAAGCCGAAAATCTTCTAAGTGTTGAAGGAATACCCTGGGCAAGGAATACCCTGGGCAAGTGTTGACACCAGAGAGGCTAAAAGCACAGTGACTGCCAGCGCTTGTGGCTTTAGCCTCTCTGGTCTAACACGGTGCTGGGGGGAATTGCAAAGTAGTGCCTCCGGGAAAGTAGAAACCTGGTTTTCGGCTACTGGGACCTCCAGGACGGAGTGCCGGGCAGTGCACAGAACGGATCCGACCGTAGGTGAGACCTCCGCGGGGAGGTTTGCAGGGGTGGTAGGCCCCCTGCACGGAGCTCACGGAGCTCCAGGCTGCCCTCCGGGGCTCGACTCTGCTGCAGCCCCAGCTCGGGTGCAGGGTGTCGGGCC
>NW_028151781.1:55000-57500 GCF_964638095.1 Poromitra crassiceps | reverse complement strand
ACTGGGCCTGGGGACCCCGACTTGGTCACCGGCGTCCAGCCAGAGGGCCGCGGGCCCCAGCTTGGGAAGCCCCAGGCAGTGGGGGGTCCATGCCTGCCTGTTGTACCCCGCCCAGGGCGCACCAAAGTCGGGTAGAAAAAGTTGGAAAACAGGTCAAAAATCTTCTAAGTGTTGAGCACTGTGACTGCCAGCGCTATAACAGCCTCTCTGGTGTACACGGTGCTGGGGGGAATTGCAAAGTAGTGCCATCGGGTAGGTAGGAAGCGTCTTCCCATGAGCAAGCCGAAAATTTTCTAAGTGTTGACACCAGAGAGGCTAAAAGCGCTGGGAGTCACTGTGCTGTAACAGCCTCTCTGGTGTCAGCACTTAGAAAAAAAACCAAAAAAAAAAAAAAAAAAATTTTTTTTGGTTTTTTTTCTAAGTGCTGACACCAGAGAGGCTAAAAGCGCAGTGACTCACTGCGCTATTCAGCCTCTCTGGTGTCAGCACTTAGAAGATTTTCGGCTGGCACAGGGTAATCCTTCCCCAGGGTACTCCTGGCCTGGCACAGGGTAATCCTGGCCTGGCACAGGGTAATCCTTACCCAGGGTACTCCTGGCCTGGCACAGGGTACTCCTGGCCTGGCACAGGGTATTCCTGGCCTTGCCCAGGGTATTCCAAAAAGTTTCTAAGTGCTGACACCAGAGAGGCTGTAGCCTCTCTGGTGTAACACGGTGCTGGGGGGAATTGCAAAGTAGTGCCTCCGGGAATATAGAAACCTGGTTTTCGGCTACTGGGACCTCCAGGACGGAGGGCCCGGGCAGTGCACAGAACGGATCCGACCGTAGGTGAGACCTCCGCGGGGAGGTTTGCAGGGGTGGTAGGCCCCCTGCACGGAGCTCACGGAGGCTCCAGGCTGCCCTCCGGGGCTCGACTCTGCTGCAGCCCCAGCTCGGGTGCAGGGTGTCGGGCCCGCAGCAGTCTATCGCAGCCCCCTCTGGAGCTCGCACATGGAGCTCCAGGCTGCCTCAGGGGCTCGGCTCTGCTGCATCCCCAGGTTGGATGCATGGTGTCGGGCAGGCAGCAGTCCATCGCTCACCCCCCCCTCTGGAGCTCTGAGCTCCAGGCTGCCTCAGGGGCTCGACTCTGCTGCATCCCCAGGTTGGATGCATGGTGTCGGGCAGGCAGCAGTCCATCGCTCACCCCCCCTCTGGAGCTCTGAGCTCCAGGCTGCCTCAGGGGCTCGACTCTGCTGCATCCCCAGGTTGGATGCATGGTGTCGGGCAGGCAGCAGTGCAACACGGACCCACACATCACACCCACCCTGACCGATTGGCAAACGTGACCCGCCATCGGAGGGCCCCCGCCGGCCAGCTTAGCTGGTGTTCGGGCGGACGGTTCCTCCGGCCTGCGGGTTCGCCTCTAGACGCGGGGGGCAGCAGTCCATCGCTCACCCCCCCTCTGGAGCTCTGAGCTCCAGGCTGCCTCAGGGGCTCGACTCTGCTGCATCCCCAGGTTGGATGCATGGTGTCGGGCAGGCAGCAGTCCATCGCTCACCCCCCCCTCTGGAGCTCTGAGCTCCAGGCTGCCTCAGGGGCTCGACTCTGCTGCATCCCCAGGTTGGATGCAGGGTGTCGGGCAAGCAGCAGTCCATCGCTCACCCCTCTGGTTCTCGGCTCTGAGGAGCTGCCTGGGTCTCTGGTGGGACGCCCAGGGGCAGACGCTTTGTACTTTCGGGCAGATACTACTTTGCAATTCCCCCCAGCACCCTGTACACCAGACAGGCAGGGAGCGCTGGGAGTCACTGTGCTCTCAGCCTCTCTGGTGTCAACACTCTGTCAGAAGGATTACCCTGTGCAAGCCGAAAATCTTCTAAGTGTTGAAGGAATACCCTGGGCAAGGAATACCCTGGGCAAGTGTTGACACCAGAGAGGCTAAAAGCACAGTGACTGCCAGCGCTTGCGGCTTTAGCCTCTCTGGTCTAACACGGTGCTGGGGGGAATTGCAAAGTAGTGCCTCCGTGAAAGTAGAAACCTGGTTTTCGGCTACTGGGACCTCCAGGACGGAGGGCCGGGCAGTGCACAGAACGGATCCGACCGTAGGTGAGACCTCCGCGGGGAGGTTTGCAGGGGTGGTAGGCCCCCTGCACGGAGCTCACGGAGGCTCCAGGCTGCCTCAGGGGCTCGACTCTGCTGCATCCCCAGGTTGGATGCACGGTGTCGGGCAGGCAGCAGTCCATCACGCCCGCTCTGGAGCTCGCACATGGAGCTCCAGGCTGCCTCAGGGGCTCGACTCTGCTGCATCCCCAGGTTGGATGCACGGTGTCGGGCAGGCAGCAGTCCATCACGCCCGCTCTGGAGCTCGCACATGGAGCTCCAGGCTGCCTCAGGGGCTCGACTCTGCTGCATCCCCAGGTTGGATGCACGGTGTCGGGCAGGCAGCAGTCCATCACGCCCGCTCTGGAGCTCGCACATGGAGCTCCAGGCTGCCTCAGGGGCTCGACTCTGCTGCATCCCCAGGT
>NW_028151781.1:40000-45000 GCF_964638095.1 Poromitra crassiceps | reverse complement strand
GGGGATGGGTGGTGATAGGGGACCTGCCTGGGTCTCTGGTGCCCAGGAGAGGGGCTCCTAGCCTGGGTAGTGGATGGGTGGTGATAGGGGACCTGCCTGGGTCTGTGGTACCCGGGAGAGGGGCTCTTAGCCTGGGCAGAGGCAGTGTGGAGGTAAGGGGACCTGCCTGGGTCTGTGGTACCCGAGATAGGGGCTCTTAGCCTGGGCAGAGGCAGTGTGGAGGTAAGGGGACCTGCCTGGGTCTATGGTACCCGAGATAGGGGCTCTTAGCCTGGGCAGAGGCAGTGTGGAGGTAGGGGGCTGGCCTGGGTGTCTGGTACCCGAGATAGGGGCTCTTAGCCTGGGCAGAGGCAGTGTGGAGGTAAGGGGACCTGCCTGGGTCTGTGGTACCCGAGATAGGGGCTCTTAGCCTGGGCAGAGGCAGTGTGGAGGTAAGGGGACCTGCATGGGTCTGTGGTACCCGAGATAGGGGCTCTTAGCCTGGGCAGGGGCAGTGTGGAGGTAAGGGGACCTGCCTGGGTCTGTGGTACCCGAGATAGGGGCTCTTAGCCTGGGCAGAGGCAGTGTGGAGGTAAGGGGACCTGCCTGGGTCTATGGTACCCGAGATAGGGGCTCTTAGCCTGGGCAGAGGCAGTGTGGAGGTAAGGGGACCTGCCTGGGTCTATGGTACCCGAGATAGGGGCTCTTAGCCTGGGCAGAGGCAGTGTGGAGGTAAGGGGACCTGCCTGGGTCTATGGTACCCGAGATAGGGGCTCTTAGCCTGGGCAGAGGCAGTGTGGAGGTAGGGGAGCTTGCCTGGGTGTTGTATCCCGCCCAGGGGTGCACTGGGCCTGGGGACCCCGACTTGGTCCTTTGCGTCCAGCCAGAGGGCCGCGGGCCCCAGCTTTGGACTCCCCAGTGAGCTCCAGGCAGTGAGGGTCCATGTCTGGGTGTTGTATCCCGCCCAGGGGTGCACTGGGCCTGGGGACCCCGACTTGGTGACCGGCGTCCAGCCAGAGGTCCGCGGGCCCCAGCTTTGGACTCCCCAGTGAGCTCCAGGCAGTGAGGGTCCATGCCTGGGTGTTGTGGTGCACTGGGCCTGGGGACCCCGACTTGGTGACCGGCGTCCAGCCAGAGGGCCGCGGGCCCCAGCTTTGGACTCCCCAGTGAGCTCCAGGCAGTGAGGGTCCATGCCTGGGTGTTGTGGTGCACTGGGCCTGGGGACCCCGACTTGGTGACCGGCGTCCAGCCAGAGGGCCGCGGGCCCCAGCTTGGGACTCCCCAGTGAGCTCCAGGCAGTGAGGGTCCATGCCTGGGTGTTGTATCCCGCCCAGGGGTGCACTGGGCCTGGGGACCCCGACTTGGTCCTCGGCGTCCAGCCAGAGGGCCGCGGGCCCCAGCTTTGGACTCCCCAGTGAGCTCCAGGCAGTGAGGGTCCATGCCTGGGTGTTGTATCCCGCCCAGGGGTGCACTGGGCCTGGGGACCCCGACTTGGTCACCGGCGTCCAGCCAGAGGGCCGCGGGCCCCAGCTTGGGAAGCCCCAGGCAGTGGGGGGTCCATGCCTGCCTGTTGTACCCCGCCCAGGGCGCACCAAAGTCGGGTAGAAAAAGTTGGAAAACAGGTCAAAAATCTTCTAAGTGTTGAGCACTGTGACTGCCAGCGCTATAACAGCCTCTCTGGTGTACACGGTGCTGGGGGGAATTGCAAAGTAGTGCCATCGGGTAGGTAGGAAGCGTCTTCCCATGAGCAAGCCGAAAATTTTCTAAGTGTTGACACCAGAGAGGCTAAAAGCGCTGGGAGTCACTGTGCTGTAACAGCCTCTCTGGTGTCAGCACTTAGAAAAAAAACCAAAAAAAAAAAAAAAAAAATTTTTTTTGGTTTTTTTTCTAAGTGCTGACACCAGAGAGGCTAAAAGCGCAGTGACTCACTGCGCTATTCAGCCTCTCTGGTGTCAGCACTTAGAAGATTTTCGGCTGGCACAGGGTAATCCTTCCCCAGGGTACTCCTGGCCTGGCACAGGGTAATCCTGGCCTGGCACAGGGTAATCCTTACCCAGGGTACTCCTGGCCTGGCACAGGGTACTCCTGGCCTGGCACAGGGTATTCCTGGCCTTGCCCAGGGTATTCCAAAAAGTTTCTAAGTGCTGACACCAGAGAGGCTGTAGCCTCTCTGGTGTAACACGGTGCTGGGGGGAATTGCAAAGTAGTGCCTCCGGGAATATAGAAACCTGGTTTTCGGCTACTGGGACCTCCAGGACGGAGGGCCCGGGCAGTGCACAGAACGGATCCGACCGTAGGTGAGACCTCCGCGGGGAGGTTTGCAGGGGTGGTAGGCCCCCTGCACGGAGCTCACGGAGGCTCCAGGCTGCCCTCCGGGGCTCGACTCTGCTGCAGCCCCAGCTCGGGTGCAGGGTGTCGGGCCCGCAGCAGTCTATCGCAGCCCCCTCTGGAGCTCGCACATGGAGCTCCAGGCTGCCTCAGGGGCTCGGCTCTGCTGCATCCCCAGGTTGGATGCATGGTGTCGGGCAGGCAGCAGTCCATCGCTCACCCCCCCCTCTGGAGCTCTGAGCTCCAGGCTGCCTCAGGGGCTCGACTCTGCTGCATCCCCAGGTTGGATGCATGGTGTCGGGCAGGCAGCAGTCCATCGCTCACCCCCCCTCTGGAGCTCTGAGCTCCAGGCTGCCTCAGGGGCTCGACTCTGCTGCATCCCCAGGTTGGATGCATGGTGTCGGGCAGGCAGCAGTGCAACACGGACCCACACATCACACCCACCCTGACCGATTGGCAAACGTGACCCGCCATCGGAGGGCCCCCGCCGGCCAGCTTAGCTGGTGTTCGGGCGGACGGTTCCTCCGGCCTGCGGGTTCGCCTCTAGACGCGGGGGGCAGCAGTCCATCGCTCACCCCCCCTCTGGAGCTCTGAGCTCCAGGCTGCCTCAGGGGCTCGACTCTGCTGCATCCCCAGGTTGGATGCATGGTGTCGGGCAGGCAGCAGTCCATCGCTCACCCCCCCCTCTGGAGCTCTGAGCTCCAGGCTGCCTCAGGGGCTCGACTCTGCTGCATCCCCAGGTTGGATGCAGGGTGTCGGGCAAGCAGCAGTCCATCGCTCACCCCTCTGGTTCTCGGCTCTGAGGAGCTGCCTGGGTCTCTGGTGGGACGCCCAGGGGCAGACGCTTTGTACTTTCGGGCAGATACTACTTTGCAATTCCCCCCAGCACCCTGTACACCAGACAGGCAGGGAGCGCTGGGAGTCACTGTGCTCTCAGCCTCTCTGGTGTCAACACTCTGTCAGAAGGATTACCCTGTGCAAGCCGAAAATCTTCTAAGTGTTGAAGGAATACCCTGGGCAAGGAATACCCTGGGCAAGTGTTGACACCAGAGAGGCTAAAAGCACAGTGACTGCCAGCGCTTGCGGCTTTAGCCTCTCTGGTCTAACACGGTGCTGGGGGGAATTGCAAAGTAGTGCCTCCGTGAAAGTAGAAACCTGGTTTTCGGCTACTGGGACCTCCAGGACGGAGGGCCGGGCAGTGCACAGAACGGATCCGACCGTAGGTGAGACCTCCGCGGGGAGGTTTGCAGGGGTGGTAGGCCCCCTGCACGGAGCTCACGGAGGCTCCAGGCTGCCTCAGGGGCTCGACTCTGCTGCATCCCCAGGTTGGATGCACGGTGTCGGGCAGGCAGCAGTCCATCACGCCCGCTCTGGAGCTCGCACATGGAGCTCCAGGCTGCCTCAGGGGCTCGACTCTGCTGCATCCCCAGGTTGGATGCACGGTGTCGGGCAGGCAGCAGTCCATCACGCCCGCTCTGGAGCTCGCACATGGAGCTCCAGGCTGCCTCAGGGGCTCGACTCTGCTGCATCCCCAGGTTGGATGCACGGTGTCGGGCAGGCAGCAGTCCATCACGCCCGCTCTGGAGCTCGCACATGGAGCTCCAGGCTGCCTCAGGGGCTCGACTCTGCTGCATCCCCAGGTTGGATGCACGGTGTCGGGCAGGCAGCAGTCCATCACGCCCGCTCTGGAGCTCGCACATGGAGCTCCAGGCTGCCTCAGGGGCTCGACTCTGCTGCATCCCCAGGTTGGATGCACGGTGTCGGGCAGGCAGCAGTCCATCACGCCCGCTCTGGAGCTCGCACATGGAGCTCCAGGCTGCCTCAGGGGCTCGACTCTGCTGCATCCCCAGGTTGGATGCACGGTGTCGGGCAGGCAGCAGTCCATCACGCCCGCTCTGGAGCTCGCACATGGAGCTCCAGGCTGCCTCAGGGGCTCGACTCTGCTGCATCCCCAGGTTGGATGCACGGTGTCGGGCAGGCAGCAGTCCATCACGCCCGCTCTGGAGCTCGCACATGGAGCTCCAGGCTGCCTCAGGGGCTCGACTCTGCTGCATCCCCAGGTTGGATGCACGGTGTCGGGCAGGCAGCAGTCCATCACGCCCGCTCTGGAGCTCGCACATGGAGCTCCAGGCTGCCTCAGGGGCTCGACTCTGCTGCATCCCCAGGTTGGATGCACGGTGTCGGGCAGGCAGCAGTCCATCACGCCCGCTCTGGAGCTCGCACATGGAGCTCCAGGCTGCCTCAGGGGCTCGACTCTGCTGCATCCCCAGGTTGGATGCACGGTGTCGGGCAGGCAGCAGTCCATCACGCCCGCTCTGGAGCTCGCACATGGAGCTCCAGGCTGCCTCAGGGGCTCGACTCTGCTGCATCCCCAGGTTGGATGCACGGTGTCGGGCAGGCAGCAGTCCATCACGCCCGCTCTGGAGCTCGCACATGGAGCTCCAGGCTGCCTCAGGGGCTCGACTCTGCTGCATCCCCAGGTTGGATGCAGGGTGTCGGGCGGGCAGCAGTCCATCGCTCACCCCTCTGGTTCTCGGCTCTGAGGAGCTGCCTGGGTCTCTGGTGGGACGCCCAGGGGCAGACGCTTTGTACTTTCGGGCAGATACTACTTTGCAATTCCCCCCAGCACCCTGTACACCAGACAGGCAGGGAGCGCTGGGAGTCACTGTGCTCTCAGCCTCTCTGGTGTCAAC
>NW_028151781.1:27500-30000 GCF_964638095.1 Poromitra crassiceps | reverse complement strand
ATGCCTGGGTGTTGTGGTGCACTGGGCCTGGGGACCCCGACTTGGTGACCGGCGTCCAGCCAGAGGGCCGCGGGCCCCAGCTTTGGACTCCCCAGTGAGCTCCAGGCAGTGAGGGTCCATGCCTGGGTGTTGTGGTGCACTGGGCCTGGGGACCCCGACTTGGTGACCGGCGTCCAGCCAGAGGGCCGCGGGCCCCAGCTTGGGACTCCCCAGTGAGCTCCAGGCAGTGAGGGTCCATGCCTGGGTGTTGTATCCCGCCCAGGGGTGCACTGGGCCTGGGGACCCCGACTTGGTCCTCGGCGTCCAGCCAGAGGGCCGCGGGCCCCAGCTTTGGACTCCCCAGTGAGCTCCAGGCAGTGAGGGTCCATGCCTGGGTGTTGTATCCCGCCCAGGGGTGCACTGGGCCTGGGGACCCCGACTTGGTCACCGGCGTCCAGCCAGAGGGCCGCGGGCCCCAGCTTGGGAAGCCCCAGGCAGTGGGGGGTCCATGCCTGCCTGTTGTACCCCGCCCAGGGCGCACCAAAGTCGGGTAGAAAAAGTTGGAAAACAGGTCAAAAATCTTCTAAGTGTTGAGCACTGTGACTGCCAGCGCTATAACAGCCTCTCTGGTGTACACGGTGCTGGGGGGAATTGCAAAGTAGTGCCATCGGGTAGGTAGGAAGCGTCTTCCCATGAGCAAGCCGAAAATTTTCTAAGTGTTGACACCAGAGAGGCTAAAAGCGCTGGGAGTCACTGTGCTGTAACAGCCTCTCTGGTGTCAGCACTTAGAAAAAAAACCAAAAAAAAAAAAAAAAAAATTTTTTTTGGTTTTTTTTCTAAGTGCTGACACCAGAGAGGCTAAAAGCGCAGTGACTCACTGCGCTATTCAGCCTCTCTGGTGTCAGCACTTAGAAGATTTTCGGCTGGCACAGGGTAATCCTTCCCCAGGGTACTCCTGGCCTGGCACAGGGTAATCCTGGCCTGGCACAGGGTAATCCTTACCCAGGGTACTCCTGGCCTGGCACAGGGTACTCCTGGCCTGGCACAGGGTATTCCTGGCCTTGCCCAGGGTATTCCAAAAAGTTTCTAAGTGCTGACACCAGAGAGGCTGTAGCCTCTCTGGTGTAACACGGTGCTGGGGGGAATTGCAAAGTAGTGCCTCCGGGAATATAGAAACCTGGTTTTCGGCTACTGGGACCTCCAGGACGGAGGGCCCGGGCAGTGCACAGAACGGATCCGACCGTAGGTGAGACCTCCGCGGGGAGGTTTGCAGGGGTGGTAGGCCCCCTGCACGGAGCTCACGGAGGCTCCAGGCTGCCCTCCGGGGCTCGACTCTGCTGCAGCCCCAGCTCGGGTGCAGGGTGTCGGGCCCGCAGCAGTCTATCGCAGCCCCCTCTGGAGCTCGCACATGGAGCTCCAGGCTGCCTCAGGGGCTCGGCTCTGCTGCATCCCCAGGTTGGATGCATGGTGTCGGGCAGGCAGCAGTCCATCGCTCACCCCCCCCTCTGGAGCTCTGAGCTCCAGGCTGCCTCAGGGGCTCGACTCTGCTGCATCCCCAGGTTGGATGCATGGTGTCGGGCAGGCAGCAGTCCATCGCTCACCCCCCCTCTGGAGCTCTGAGCTCCAGGCTGCCTCAGGGGCTCGACTCTGCTGCATCCCCAGGTTGGATGCATGGTGTCGGGCAGGCAGCAGTGCAACACGGACCCACACATCACACCCACCCTGACCGATTGGCAAACGTGACCCGCCATCGGAGGGCCCCCGCCGGCCAGCTTAGCTGGTGTTCGGGCGGACGGTTCCTCCGGCCTGCGGGTTCGCCTCTAGACGCGGGGGGCAGCAGTCCATCGCTCACCCCCCCTCTGGAGCTCTGAGCTCCAGGCTGCCTCAGGGGCTCGACTCTGCTGCATCCCCAGGTTGGATGCATGGTGTCGGGCAGGCAGCAGTCCATCGCTCACCCCCCCCTCTGGAGCTCTGAGCTCCAGGCTGCCTCAGGGGCTCGACTCTGCTGCATCCCCAGGTTGGATGCAGGGTGTCGGGCAAGCAGCAGTCCATCGCTCACCCCTCTGGTTCTCGGCTCTGAGGAGCTGCCTGGGTCTCTGGTGGGACGCCCAGGGGCAGACGCTTTGTACTTTCGGGCAGATACTACTTTGCAATTCCCCCCAGCACCCTGTACACCAGACAGGCAGGGAGCGCTGGGAGTCACTGTGCTCTCAGCCTCTCTGGTGTCAACACTCTGTCAGAAGGATTACCCTGTGCAAGCCGAAAATCTTCTAAGTGTTGAAGGAATACCCTGGGCAAGGAATACCCTGGGCAAGTGTTGACACCAGAGAGGCTAAAAGCACAGTGACTGCCAGCGCTTGCGGCTTTAGCCTCTCTGGTCTAACACGGTGCTGGGGGGAATTGCAAAGTAGTGCCTCCGTGAAAGTAGAAACCTGGTTTTCGGCTACTGGGACCTCCAGGACGGAGGGCCGGGCAGTGCACAGAACGGATCCGACCGTAGGTGAGACCTCCGCGGGGAGGT
>NW_028151781.1:15000-20000 GCF_964638095.1 Poromitra crassiceps | reverse complement strand
CTCAGGGCATGTGGGCGGGGCCAAGGGCGACATCCCCCGCCCCCCGGGGGGTGTTTGGGACAAAGTTGCCCTGAGGGCACCGGGTAGCCCTCAGGGCATGTGGGCGGGGCCAAGGGCGACATCCCCCGCCCCCCGGGGGGTGTTTGGGACAAAGTTGCCCTGACGGCACGGGGTACCCCTCAGGGCATGTGGGCGGGGCCAAGGGCGACATCCCCCGCCCTTTGGGGGGTGTTTGGGACAAAGTTGCCCTGAGGGCACCTTTGGTTCAAAAGTAGCCCTGACAGCATGCCATCAGGTCGACTTTGACACCAAAGGTGCCATCAGGGTTACTTACTATCTAAAAAGAACCAAGATAGATAGTAAGTAGGCCTAATGGCATCTCTTTTTCCAAAGTAGCCCTGACAGCATGCCATCAGGTCGACTTTGACACCAAAGGTGCCATCAGGGCTACTTACTATCTAAAAAGAACCAAGATAGATAGTAAGTAGCCCTAATGGCATCTCTTTTTCCAAAGTAGCCCTGACAGCATGCCATCAGGTCGACTTTGACACCAAAGGTGCCATCAGGGCTACTTACTACATCTAACTTTGTCTTTGGGACAAATTTGCCCAAACGGCACCGGGTAGCCCTCAGGGCATGTGGGCCTGGAGAGGCTAAAAGCTCTGGAACTTTGAAGTGGTTTATATAGCTCTCAGAAGTGCAGTTATGACATCACTAATGACATCATCGATGACCTCATAGTTGAAGTGACATCATCGATGAGTGACATCAGTCATAATGACATCTGATCACACTGATGACATCATCACCAGTGACATCACTGATGACATCACCACCAGCGGGGACTGATGACATCACTGATGATGACATCACACATCACTGCAGCCCGCCAGGGAGCACCGAAGTCTGGGCAGTGATGTCATCAGTGATGTCACTGGTGATGATGTCAACTTATTTGGCTCGATGGGCACGCGAATCAAGACATATGTCGGATGCGACAATTCACTAAAAATCAGCCGATGAAGCTAGACGTTTCAGATTTGCTGGACACGTAGGAGACAGTCTAAAGCCTACTCTCAGCAAAGGGTAGGCTAATCGGAGCTACGCTCAGGGAGCTGTGGTCCCGCAGAGTTGAAAAAACTCAGAAAACGCACGAAATAACGAAATATAGCCAAATTTACATCTCTTTTTGTGCCAGGGACACAGTTCCACTCAACCTGGAGCCGTAATTTTGGCTACAGTGTATGTTGAGAACCCCTAGTACATTGTCAAACCGTCATTTTGGTTGTAGCTTTAATTACTGAATTTTAGTGAATATAAAGATATGACACATTGTTTGGATTAAAAAAAAAAAAAGAAAGACGGATGTCGGATGCAACAATTCACTAAAAATCAGTAATTGAAGCTAGCCCTTTCAAAGTTGCTGGACACGTAGGAGACAGTCTAAAGCCTACTCACAGCAAAGGGTAGGCTAATCGGAGCTACGCTCAGGGAGCTGTGGTCCCGCAGAGTTGAAAAAAATCAGAAAACGCACGAAATAACGAAATCCAGCCAAATTTACATCTCTTTTTGTGCCAGGGACACAGTTCCACTCAACCTGGAGCCGTAATTTTGGCTACAGTGTATGTTGAGAACCCCTAGTACATTGTCAAACCGTCATTTTGGTTGTAGCTTCAATTACTGAATTTTAGTGAATATAAAGATACGACATTTTTCTTTTTTTTTTTTAGTAAAGAAAAAAAGTTCCGTTTTGACCTCCCATTTTTTGTGGGCTGAAAGAGGAGTGTGAGAGGAGTTCCCACAAAAAAAATTAGACCTTGAAGTTACTTCCCCTAGGAGTTATTCAGGTTTGATTTTTTTTTTTTTATTATTATTATTTTTTTTAATTTTTTTTTTTTTTTTTTATAGCCATGTAGGTACTCTAAGGACTCCATTTTTGGCGAGGAGCCCGAAAAACGACTTCATTTTGGCCAAAAAGCAAGGGAAATTGGCCAAACGCGACTTCCGGTTTTTAGGGGGCGTTTTGACCTCCCATTTTTTGTGGGCGGGAAGAGGGGTGTGAGAGGAGTTCCCCCAAGAAAGGACAGCCTTCTAGTCCATTTACTTTAGGAGTTATTAGCGATTGTTTTTTCAACGTTTTTAAACGATTGTTCGTCCCCCCTCCCAAGGGGGAGGGGACCCCCGGTTTCATTTTCACAGGGTGTACTCTATAATAGGGGGGCTACAAGCTCCAACCGAAATTGGAGCACCAGGACCTCCAGGGGAGTTAATTGATAGTGAGGCCTTGTGACTGATGGAAGCTGTCAGCCTGTACAACCCTGAGACCTTCCATCAGTTTGAAGGGCTCCCTATCAATCAACTCCCCTGGAGGTCCTGGCGCTCCAATTTCGGTTCCAGCTTGTAGCCCCCCTATAGGAGAGTACACCCTGTGACAATTAGACCGGGGGTCCCCTCCCCCTTGGCAGGAGGGAGGAGCAATCGTTTAAAAACGTTGAAAAAACAATTGCTTATCACTCCTAGGAAAATGGAGGAAAGAGGCTCAGTTTTTTTGAGGGAACTCCTCCTGAAGTATGGATTCAGCTGGCAAAAAAAAAAAAAGTAAAAACCATGCCCACATGCATAAGTAGCCCTGATGGCACCTTTGGTTCAAAAGTAGCCCTGACAGCATGCTGTCAGGGCTACTTTGACACCAAAGGTGCCATCAGGGTTACTTACTATCTAACTTTGTCTTTGGGACAAATTTGCCCAAACGGCACCGGGTAGCCCTCAGGGCATGTGGGCCTGGACCAGAGAGGTGGGGGCCACGCCCCTAATGCCACAAGGGCTACCCGGTGCCACTTGGTCCCAGACGACTCCCCGCCCACCGGGGATGTCGCCCTTGGCCTCGCCCACATGCCCTGAGGGCTACCCGGTGCCGTTAGGGCAACTTTCCCCAAACCGCCCCCAAATGGCGGGGGATGTCGCCCTTGGCCCCGCCCACATGCCCTGAGGGCTACCCGGTGCCGTTTGGGACAAATTTGCCCAAACACCCCCCAAGGGGCGGGGGATGTCGCCCTTGGCCACGCCACCATGCCCTGAGGGCTACCCGGTGCTGTTTGGGCAACTTTGTCCCAAACGGCCCTGAGGGCACCGGGTAGCCCTCAGGGCATGTGGGCGGGGCCAAGGGCGACATCCCCCGCCCCCCGGG
Source organism: Poromitra crassiceps (assembly GCF_964638095.1). Taxonomy (NCBI): domain Eukaryota; kingdom Metazoa; phylum Chordata; class Actinopteri; order Beryciformes; family Melamphaidae; genus Poromitra; species Poromitra crassiceps. The sequence continues at coordinate 16,813 of NW_028151781.1, read as the reverse complement.
GGGTGTTTGGGACAAAGTTGCCCTGAGGGCACCGGGTAGCCCTCAGGGCATGTGGGCGGGGCCAAGGGCGACATCCCCCGCCCCCCGGGGGGTGTTTGGGACAAAGTTGCCCTGACGGCACGGGGTACCCCTCAGGGCATGTGGGCGGGGCCAAGGGCGACATCCCCCGCCCTTTGGGGGGTGTTTGGGACAAAGTTGCCCTGAGGGCACCTTTGGTTCAAAAGTAGCCCTGACAGCATGCCATCAGGTCGACTTTGACACCAAAGGTGCCATCAGGGTTACTTACTATCTAAAAAGAACCAAGATAGATAGTAAGTAGGCCTAATGGCATCTCTTTTTCCAAAGTAGCCCTGACAGCATGCCATCAGGTCGACTTTGACACCAAAGGTGCCATCAGGGCTACTTACTATCTAAAAAGAACCAAGATAGATAGTAAGTAGCCCTAATGGCATCTCTTTTTCCAAAGTAGCCCTGACAGCATGCCATCAGGTCGACTTTGACACCAAAGGTGCCATCAGGGCTACTTACTATCTAACTTTGTCTTTGGGACAAATTTGCCCAAACGGCACCGGGTAGCCCTCAGGGCATGTGGGCCTGGAGAGGCTAAAAGCTCTGGAACTTTGAAGTGGTTTATATAGCTCTCAGAAGTGCAGTTATGACATCACTAATGACATCATCGATGACCTCATAGTTGAAGTGACATCATCGATGAGTGACATCAGTCATAATGACATCTGATCACACTGATGACATCATCACCAGTGACATCACTGATGACATCACCACCAGCGGGGACTGATGACATCACTGATGATGACATCACACATCACTGCAGCCCGCCAGGGAGCACCGAAGTCTGGGCAGTGATGTCATCAGTGATGTCACTGGTGATGATGTCAACTTATTTGGCTCGATGGGCACGCGAATCAAGACATATGTCGGATGCGACAATTCACTAAAAATCAGCCGATGAAGCTAAACGTTTCAGATTTGCTGGACACGTAGGAGACAGTCTAAAGCCTACTCTCAGCAAAGGGTAGGCTAATCGGAGCTACGCTCAGGGAGCTGTGGTCCCGCAGAGTTGAAAAAACTCAGAAAACGCACGAAATAACGAAATATAGCCAAATTTACATCTCTTTTTGTGCCAGGGACACAGTTCCACTCAACCTGGAGCCGTAATTTTGGCTACAGTGTATGTTGAGAACCCCTAGTACATTGTCAAACCGTCATTTTGGTTGTAGCTTTAATTACTGAATTTTAGTGAATATAAAGATATGACACATTGTTTGGATTAAAAAAAAAAAAAGAAAGACGGATGTCGGATGCAACAATTCACTAAAAATCAGTAATTGAAGCTAGCCCTTTCAAAGTTGCTGGACACGTAGGAGACAGTCTAAAGCCTACTCACAGCAAAGGGTAGGCTAATCGGAGCTACGCTCAGGGAGCTGTGGTCCCGCAGAGTTGAAAAAAATCAGAAAACGCACGAAATAACGAAATCCAGCCAAATTTACATCTCTTTTTGTGCCAGGGACACAGTTCCACTCAACCTGGAGCCGTAATTTTGGCTACAGTGTATGTTGAGAACCCCTAGTACATTGTCAAACCGTCATTTTGGTTGTAGCTTCAATTACTGAATTTTAGTGAATATAAAGATACGACATTTTTCTTTTTTTTTTTTAGTAAAGAAAAAAAGTTCCGTTTTGACCTCCCATTTTTTGTGGGCTGAAAGAGGAGTGTGAGAGGAGTTCCCACAAAAAAAATTAGACCTTGAAGTTACTTCCCCTAGGAGTTATTCAGGTTTGATTTTTTTTTT
>NW_028151781.1:5000-7500 GCF_964638095.1 Poromitra crassiceps | reverse complement strand
GAAAAAGTTGGAAAACAGGTCAAAAATCTTCTAAGTGTTGAGCACTGTGACTGCCAGCGCTATAACAGCCTCTCTGGTGTACACGGTGCTGGGGGGAATTGCAAAGTAGTGCCATCGGGTAGGTAGGAAGCGTCTTCCCATGAGCAAGCCGAAAATTTTCTAAGTGTTGACACCAGAGAGGCTAAAAGCGCTGGGAGTCACTGTGCTGTAACAGCCTCTCTGGTGTCAGCACTTAGAAAAAAAACCAAAAAAAAAAAAAAAAAAATTTTTTTTGGTTTTTTTTCTAAGTGCTGACACCAGAGAGGCTAAAAGCGCAGTGACTCACTGCGCTATTCAGCCTCTCTGGTGTCAGCACTTAGAAGATTTTCGGCTGGCACAGGGTAATCCTTCCCCAGGGTACTCCTGGCCTGGCACAGGGTAATCCTGGCCTGGCACAGGGTAATCCTTACCCAGGGTACTCCTGGCCTGGCACAGGGTACTCCTGGCCTGGCACAGGGTATTCCTGGCCTTGCCCAGGGTATTCCAAAAAGTTTCTAAGTGCTGACACCAGAGAGGCTGTAGCCTCTCTGGTGTAACACGGTGCTGGGGGGAATTGCAAAGTAGTGCCTCCGGGAATATAGAAACCTGGTTTTCGGCTACTGGGACCTCCAGGACGGAGGGCCCGGGCAGTGCACAGAACGGATCCGACCGTAGGTGAGACCTCCGCGGGGAGGTTTGCAGGGGTGGTAGGCCCCCTGCACGGAGCTCACGGAGGCTCCAGGCTGCCCTCCGGGGCTCGACTCTGCTGCAGCCCCAGCTCGGGTGCAGGGTGTCGGGCCCGCAGCAGTCTATCGCAGCCCCCTCTGGAGCTCGCACATGGAGCTCCAGGCTGCCTCAGGGGCTCGGCTCTGCTGCATCCCCAGGTTGGATGCATGGTGTCGGGCAGGCAGCAGTCCATCGCTCACCCCCCCCTCTGGAGCTCTGAGCTCCAGGCTGCCTCAGGGGCTCGACTCTGCTGCATCCCCAGGTTGGATGCATGGTGTCGGGCAGGCAGCAGTCCATCGCTCACCCCCCCTCTGGAGCTCTGAGCTCCAGGCTGCCTCAGGGGCTCGACTCTGCTGCATCCCCAGGTTGGATGCATGGTGTCGGGCAGGCAGCAGTGCAACACGGACCCACACATCACACCCACCCTGACCGATTGGCAAACGTGACCCGCCATCGGAGGGCCCCCGCCGGCCAGCTTAGCTGGTGTTCGGGCGGACGGTTCCTCCGGCCTGCGGGTTCGCCTCTAGACGCGGGGGGCAGCAGTCCATCGCTCACCCCCCCTCTGGAGCTCTGAGCTCCAGGCTGCCTCAGGGGCTCGACTCTGCTGCATCCCCAGGTTGGATGCATGGTGTCGGGCAGGCAGCAGTCCATCGCTCACCCCCCCCTCTGGAGCTCTGAGCTCCAGGCTGCCTCAGGGGCTCGACTCTGCTGCATCCCCAGGTTGGATGCAGGGTGTCGGGCAAGCAGCAGTCCATCGCTCACCCCTCTGGTTCTCGGCTCTGAGGAGCTGCCTGGGTCTCTGGTGGGACGCCCAGGGGCAGACGCTTTGTACTTTCGGGCAGATACTACTTTGCAATTCCCCCCAGCACCCTGTACACCAGACAGGCAGGGAGCGCTGGGAGTCACTGTGCTCTCAGCCTCTCTGGTGTCAACACTCTGTCAGAAGGATTACCCTGTGCAAGCCGAAAATCTTCTAAGTGTTGAAGGAATACCCTGGGCAAGGAATACCCTGGGCAAGTGTTGACACCAGAGAGGCTAAAAGCACAGTGACTGCCAGCGCTTGCGGCTTTAGCCTCTCTGGTCTAACACGGTGCTGGGGGGAATTGCAAAGTAGTGCCTCCGTGAAAGTAGAAACCTGGTTTTCGGCTACTGGGACCTCCAGGACGGAGGGCCGGGCAGTGCACAGAACGGATCCGACCGTAGGTGAGACCTCCGCGGGGAGGTTTGCAGGGGTGGTAGGCCCCCTGCACGGAGCTCACGGAGGCTCCAGGCTGCCTCAGGGGCTCGACTCTGCTGCATCCCCAGGTTGGATGCACGGTGTCGGGCAGGCAGCAGTCCATCACGCCCGCTCTGGAGCTCGCACATGGAGCTCCAGGCTGCCTCAGGGGCTCGACTCTGCTGCATCCCCAGGTTGGATGCACGGTGTCGGGCAGGCAGCAGTCCATCACGCCCGCTCTGGAGCTCGCACATGGAGCTCCAGGCTGCCTCAGGGGCTCGACTCTGCTGCATCCCCAGGTTGGATGCACGGTGTCGGGCAGGCAGCAGTCCATCACGCCCGCTCTGGAGCTCGCACATGGAGCTCCAGGCTGCCTCAGGGGCTCGACTCTGCTGCATCCCCAGGTTGGATGCACGGTGTCGGGCAGGCAGCAGTCCATCACGCCCGCTCTGGAGCTCGCACATGGAGCTCCAGGCTGCCTCAGGGGCTCGACTCTGCTGCATCCCCAGGTTGGATGCACGGTGTCGGGCAGGCAGCAGT